>NC_047512.1:34538027-34838027 GCF_902827115.2 Pseudochaenichthys georgianus
TTAATAAATGGGTGAAAATTGTTTGTGTAGCATTACCCACATGCCACCTAAGGTCAGAAGAGCTTTATTTAACAGCTGGTCTTATGTCTGTGACCCCTCCTGTTGTTAACTGATAAGCCTGAAACATGCACTTGTCAAGGTTCAGAGGCACATTTTGCAAATATGGTAGTAGCCATCGATCATCTTAAGATAAGATATACTTTATTGATCCCAAGTTGGAACATTTGCGTTACATCAGCATGTGTAACAGTTGTAAATATGCAGTGGTGTTTATTTGTAAATCATTTAGTATAATCACACAAATTCTGTGTTTTATATTTAACAATTCTGTGTTCTTTATTTATTGATTGTTCAATACCTGACCAGGCCGGAGATGAAAAACTTTGGTCGCAGGTTCCTCAACAGTGCATTACAAGACATCTATCAATATGTGTGTACCTCCACCATTAAACTGTCGTATTCTGCACATTTCTTATACTGTCTACATACATCGTATAAGAGTATAATACATATGTATAATATCAGTTAAAATAAGTGCTTCAACATAGTTAACATTGCTGGAGGTATACACACAGTTTTTCATTCATTGCATAACTACACCGTAGTTGTGTATATGATATATCAAAATCTTGAAATCTTGAAAGGGAAGTGCAAAATAGTCATTATATACAGTCTTTAATTAACTATTAGTAGAGAATAACGAGTAATGAATATACTTTATAGGGATCCTATTAATATCTAATAATAAAAATAATGAAATTCAATAACATGCTTTAACCACAAGGTGTCCCTTTATATCAGCTGTGCACCTTTATGGTGTAAATACAGCCTATCTACCAATTGGATCTAAAAGTCAGCCGAATTAGTGTTGATACTGCCACGAGACGTATTGTGTGAAAAGAAATGTAAGATGTTGTTTAATGGCTGATATATTTATGATCCACGTCACGTTTTCAGTTCCTCATGTTTGTCTAGAAGTCTTCTCATCAGGGCTCTATAAATACAGAACTACGGCAGATATGTAATATTTAATGTGGCCGAACCGTGTATTACAATGCCGTTATGTGATGACTTTCAAAGAGAAAAGCAAGCACACTCGGAATAAAGTGTTTTCAGTCTGTTTCCGGTATTTGTTAATGACGATGTGCTGTGAGATGTGAGACTGGAATTGCACAGGGGAAAATAATATATCTATGCCACCATTTTAGATGCAGATTTTGTTAAACTAATACATTTGCGCTGTGGACCAACACTTTACATTGACGGGGAAGGGGGTAGCAATAAAGATTACACCATTAAACTGTTACACAACATAACAGAAATAATATTGATAGCAGCGTCCCTAGCAACCACCTTAGTAACAATGAAAACGTTGTATCGACACAATTTCCTGAAGTAATCTTCGTAGTAACTAGCAAACTAAAGATCATGTGCATCAACTGCACACATAAACTGAAATAACAACTCATATTTCTCGCATCAAATGACATCAAAATGCATTTTAATGGCCAAACTAACTTTAAAATAGGCATTTTACACCGAGAATACAACGAAGTTCGGCCATATTTTTTTTTTCTGCAGGGAGAAATGTGAAGATCACGTGACATAGACGCCAGCCATTGGAATTAATGGTGAAAAAAAACGTAGGGATCTTACAATTTCAGAGGCGTTTTTGTAGAAATACTACGTATACGTTGTGGACCAACGTAGTTATTACACGTTTTTTATGAGACTGGGTTGGAATATCATGCAAGACTCTACAGAACATGATTCAAAGACACATAGAGGTGAACATGATGGGACATATGTATACTTTACTTCCATTTCCCCTCTTTTAGAGTCACAATCACCCTCCACCTCTTGTAAAGCCGATTAGACAGAGAGACAGCAAGCTGACAGAGAGGACAGAAGGACACTGCAGAAAGGAGGGAGACAGAATGTGCAAGAGTGGGGATCGAAGGAGAGGAGAAAAAGAGTACATTTAGCAGCAAAGTGAAAAAGAGAAGTGCTGCAGGGTTTGAATTAAGCAACAAGGGCTTAATAGAGCGATAGTGCTTTCATTATGTATACTTAGACATTTAGATAGACTGTAAAAACCTACTTATCAAATCATTCAGTGTAATAAGATGTTCTATAAGGACTGACAATACGTAATGTTGGAGTATTACTTTATCTTTAAAAAAAAAAACGATGTTATATATTTGGTGGATTTTTGCACTTATATTATCATAGGCTACATTGTTACAACCAGGGTAGGATTTTCACCGGCGGCCATGACGCCGTCATGGCCCCTGGCCGTGAAGCCCCGAAAATAATTGTACGTGCTACGGCCACCATGGCCTGTGTGCCCCTGATACTGTTACAATCTCGAAGTTGCTTTAAAAGCGTCAGAACAGTGGTTTCTGAACTGCATTATGCTGCGTTTCGTTCACAACGGACGCAATGCGAATATTCTCATCACTCTAACCGCTGGAGTTTCACCGCGGCTGTCAGCTGTGTTTACTCATGTCACTCAAACAGGACGCGCTGGAGAGGGGTTTATATCCATGTAAATACTGCGAAATACTACGACAAAATTAACCTATTTACCGTGATTTAATTGTAATACACGTTTCAAAATGATGCCAATGTTAAATACTGATAACGGTTAGAAAAACCATGCTTTGACAAGTGTGCAGACAAAACGGCAGGCGAAACACTTTTAAAATGCATGTTCTCCCTTCGATCAGATCAGAAACGAACCTGTATCTGCTCCGTCCAAACTCACAACAACGTCCTAAAGACAGAATTAAAGCAGCGACTGTATTCGCCATGACACAGACAGTCTGTGGTTTGTACGTGTTTAACTTTTGTCTAGTTTCTGAACAGATATGATGAGCTGTGAGGAGTTGATGCACTGCTGAATAATGTGCACTGCAGAGTAGGCTATATCTGAAATTGAATATATTTGTTACATATTAATATAATTTTAGATTATTTGATTTTGGATTTGTGAATGGGAGAAGTAGTTGATGGAAAAAATACCAAACACTAATTATTCAAAGTAGAGTATTTCATTGTGGTAATACTAAGGAGGCATAGGCCTAGGCCTATATGATGATATAATGTTTGACATTATTGATATTTAAAAAAGTGATTTGTTTTCCATGTCATTCGTGTGTTTTTCTTATCAAAAAGTGAAATTATTTATTTGTAAGCTCCAAATCCAAATGTTTCCCTCAACGGCCTTTGTGCCCTGGCATGTGGCCTTTGCGGGCTGAAAGACTTTGTGACACCAAATGGCCTTGCCCCTAAAATGACGAAAATCCAAGCCTGGTTACAACCGATGTAAAACCTAGAAAGATCTAGAAATCTCTTATGAATAGTGTTGTCTGCCTTTCGGGAGTCAACGTTGGGGTTTACTGCCAGAAGCTCTCTTGACTTAACTTTTTATAAATGTTTAGGCCACATTTTTACAATACATTTTTTTGATTTTGGCTGTTCATGCTTTAATATTTTTATATTTATTTCTAACCAGTTTTGTCCTGAGAATGCAAACAATCCCAAAATGCATTTTTTTTGTTTTATAGATATATTTATGCGACAGTTCACGCCCGTGATTCATAATTGCCCAACAACTCATTTTGAGTTAATAGGCAAGTGTTTGGTTGGTTAGAAACAGCTCCAAGACATAAGATGCATATGACATTTATAAAACATTTAAAAAAAGATATCAGGAGAGCAGAAAGTCTAAACATAAAAACAAAAACGGCGAAACAAGAAAAATACATTTCTTCTGTATGAAGCAGGTTTGACTAAAGCCAATGCAGTATAGCACTCACAATGGTTTGACTGATTGAAAGCTAATGTCCTTGCTTTTTTAAAGTTTGTTTTCATTGTTGAATCCACTTCAGTGCTTTCGATAAACACATCTGCTAGATCAGGGGTGGGGAACCTTTTTCCTCTCAAGGGCCATTTCAATTTGTTCAACATCCTCCGAGGGCCGTACAAATGATTGACCTCTGCTTAAAAATCACAGCACATTCATTTGGCCTTTCTTTCATGCTGTGCAAAGAAAAAGCAACCTCTTAATCCAGATATCTTGCCATGACTCGCGCACGCATGCACGTGCACGGTTGTGGTGTGACCACCAAACAGAAATATATGGACACAAGATGTGTGCAAATGTATTTAGGTTCCTATCCATCTGAACATGATTTAAGTGAGGGGGACCTAACCTCCTCTAGGGGGGTCCCATGCTCCCCCGGGAAGATTTTTTTTTAAATGTTGAAGTTGAAAGCATCAATCTGGTGCACTTTGAGAGCAAAATGAAGAGCTCTATGGAAACATCTCTCAACACCCATATGAAACACAACTGTAAGCAGATTTACTTTTTCTTTATGGATATTTTACAAATCACTCTCCTTTCAAACTGTATTCTTGTTTATTAATAACAACTTTTTTTTACTGTCATATAGTATTTTATACCTTTTTACTTTATTCTCTTGTTTTTTGATAACTATAATGATCATATAATACCTCGAGGGCGATACCAAATGGTCTCGAGGGCCGTATACGGCCCGGGGGCCGGAGGTTCCCCACCCCTGCGCTAGATGAAACCTAATTTGATTTAATGAAGATCTCAACTGGCAGAGAGAAAGCCAATTCAAGTACAACATTTTCCTTTTAGAGCATTGCTGCCAAGAACACATTTCACAATATGACATCCTCTTTTTGTATGGATGAACGGGTCCTGTTGCTAAGTGCTACACTAGACTTTGTTAATGACTTTAACAAAGTGTGAGGTGTAACTGTGGTACAGCTTAAAGCACGAGAAATACATTATCAGTGGCTGTAGAGCGGGTTAGCATTGGTATGGGACAATACAGTCCTCTATATCCCTATTCCACTGTACCATGCCAGGCCACACACACACACACACACACACACACACACACACACACACACACACACACACACACACACACACACACACACACACACACCACACACACACACACACACACACACACACACACACACACACACGGACATACACACACACACACTCACACACTCACACACTCACACACACACACACACACACAGATAGTGGAGTCTGGAGAGGCTCTGCCACAAAGGCTTCTCCTGAGAGAAAAGTGATGTCCTTGTTCTGGAAGAGCTGAAACAGCACTTTCAGTTGTGTTAGCTTGGGAGAAGAAGATAACACATGTGGTTATCATGTTGCTCTGGTCTCAGAAGGTACACTGCCCAATGCAGAGGACGGTATGTAACGTCACAAATAATTGGTGAAGAGTCATGAAAAATAAAGCCCTAAACTTGTCTTATATTCTAGAGACAAGTGTCCAAATGATGTGGTATAAAAACAGTAATAAATGAAAATATAGGCTGAAAAGTCATCATAAATAGAACAGGCCATTTAGAGCAACAAAAACATAAAAAGACGCAGCTATATACAGTGCTTAGCAAGCTGCTCTTTGCTAATGTTGCTACAGTTTAAGCTACACGTAATAGCTCAATTAGAGCGAGCTGAAGTGCACACACTCACAAACACACACACACACAGCCAAATGCAGTATGGAAAAAAGTCAAGTGGATGTCTTTATATGACAAAGCCACTTGTGTTAATTAGTCACGCCGGGAAGAGACGTCAGTTAGGAGTGCTGTAAACACATTTCATGCTAAATGTCATCACAGGCACACACATACAGTATGCACACACACATACACACAGTGACATTATGTCACATATGCACATCACAAACATGTCTGAATGTTTCCAGACTGGCTGCTAATGCTCACAACCAGCCCACTCAGTCATTTTTTTGTCACCTATTACCAGTGGCGGCGCCAGAGTATTTTTGTTGGGTAATCTATGGTAGGGCTAACCCATACAGTGGTGGGGCTCAAGTCAGTATTTGTAATGCAATTACATACACGCTATGTCACACCCCTTGACAGTGAAATGCCAAGCGTGAGGCTTTTATTAGCTTTTATTAGTCTCCTTTTATCAGCTAAATTACATCGAGAGCAACAGGTGTGAGTTAAACAATACAATAGCCTATCCTGCTAATTCCACGTTGTTAGAACATGCTACGCAGCGGCAGAAACAAGAAAAGTTGGCATATAGAATTGACACGGAGAGGGAGAGAGTGAGGGAGAGAGTGAGGGAGAGTGAGGGAGAGAGACAGAGAGAGAGACAGAGAGAGAGAGAGAGAGAGAGACACAGGTAAACAGAGAGAGACTGACACAGCACACAACAGGTGGCCTGTGTCTCTATTGTCATACAAAACACTTTTTCAAATGACCCATTATTACAAAATATATTCAAAACTCACTATTCACTCTTCAGGTGGGTCGTGTGACTCTGGCACCTGTTCGACTTGTACCTCAATGCGAGGGCGTTTAAGAACAAATCTATCCATCCGAAATATACAATTAATCCTAGAAGTTCTGCTGTCTGTCTGCAATTTACTCGGCGCGAGTTTGGGGACTTTTCACTGAACGTGACGTATCGACATATCAGTAATGCATGACGCAGCAGACCCAACGTTTCGTTGCTCTGATTGGCTGTAGGTCTATTCAAATTGCATTCGGAGGCATTTTGATCTGACCGCGGCCGCGCTGCATGATTTCCACACCTTTAGTGTATAAAACTCCCCCACTACTTAGACTATTCCTTGCAACCCTCTAGCATAAGCCCGAATGGTCTCAACCATATTGCGTCAGTAACGTGCACTTGTTGTTAAGGCCCTGACACACCAACCCGATTTTGGGAGTCAGAGGCCGTCAGAGGCTGTCGGGCATTCGCGGCGCCGTAGTCAGGTTGGTGTGTCCCGCACCGTCGACCGTGACACGCCTTATTTGGACTGCCAGACCAAATAATCACTCTGATTGGCTGTTCAGCTAGCAAATCAGTGCATGAGAAGCGAAGCGGAAGTGAGGGACGTAAACAAACGATTTAAGAAGGCACACACAGACTGCTATTCATTTTCATCTCATCATGGCGATCTGGAATGATGCAAACGAAGACCTGCTCATCACCTTGATCCAGGAGAGGCCAGCTCTGTATGATATTACGGAGAAAAGATACTCTTCTTCTTCACTGTCTTCCGGTTGTTGCCTCTTTTGAATGACGAATACACACTACCGCCGCCTGCTGGTAAGGAGAGTTATTGCCACTCATGCACTGAAGTCGGTGCGGTGTGTTCCCGTGCGACACATGGCCAAAACGCAGGAGAACACGGCCAGGCAACAGCCGACTTCAGCGTCGGCTAGTCCTCTGGTGACTGCTTGGTGTGTCAGGGCCTTTACAGCAGGATCAGTTTGTGTGTTGTGGACACGACCGGTAGATTTTCGCAAACGTGTTCTCAACATGCTTACTTTAACATAATTTTTCATGGTCGGGCTAAGGTAGGGCTACGCCATTTATTGGTATGGCTGTAGCCTACCCCAGGCATACCCTGGCAACGCCACTGCCTATTACAGCAGCGGTATCAACTCTAGCTTGTCCCAACATCTAGTTTGTATTAAAGCCTTTATGAAAGATCAACATTTGCTGTGATTAACTGTATAAACAGGGATTGACCATGTCTACCAATTGCTCTGTTGTCAAAATGGCCCTATTTACAGTAAGTTTGTCTTTCTAAGTGTATTCATATCAAATTAAGATGTGATGCCATACACTTAGTTAGTGTAAGGGGCATACACTGTAGGTGTCTGGTTTGGCTAATTGTCCAATCTGATTGCACGTGTCCTGTTTTTTTAGTTGCTATAATGCAGGATGGTGGTTCCACAGCAGAAGCTGTTTGGGAGAAAGATCTAAAGTTTTTTAAAGTTAAGTTATCAGGTCATCCTTACAACAACCCACACAAACTAAGCCCTTCCTGGAAAGAGCAACGGCCTTGGAAGCCAATTTCCGTAATGGCCAAACAGTGGAATTACAGTTTCTGGGTCAATCCAGCCTGTCCTCCTCCAAAAAACGACCAAATAGGTTGATTGTTCAGCAGCTTATTACGAAATATAGTCATGTTTTAAAGTTTAGCACCTCTAGTGGTCGTGTAAGAAACAACAATTTGCGGCAATTGAAAACACTCCGGAGGTTCGTATATTCACAAATAACCCTCTCTGCAAAATCTTAAATTGTAGAATAGTTTGGCCATTAACATGCTTTCATTCGATTTCAATTCCAAGGCAATTTGAGTTGCTAGCTGTCCAAATAACTATAGCAAATGCTCCTCTCACTGTTATTGGCTGTTATACAGTAGGCCATCATTGATGCAACTACTAGCCTTACTGAATTGTTGTCTAAGTTTTCTTCTGAAATCATATTATTGGGTGATTTAAATTGGGTTGAGTAATACATCTTCATAGTTTAACCCTCTGGTTTGTGATTCTTTGAACTTAACTCAGCTTATTGATAGTCCCACTAGAATAAACCCTGCCACACCCAATAACGATACCCTTATAGATGTCATTCTAACAAATGCAGCTCATAAGTATGTGTCTGTTTGTGTTTTTCCTAATGATATCAGCGACCATTGCGTTTTTTATTGCTTTTTTATTTTAGTTTTTTATTTAGTTTTTTATTGCTTGCGTTAGGGGCACTAAGTTGCCCAAAGCCAAGGGTCTTATTGTGCTCAGGCGCTGCTTCAAACACTTCTCTGAGCAGGCTTTCCTACACGATCTGGCGGAGGTTAAATGGCACTTCATAGCGTTAATTCCATTTGTCGATGTTGCTGTCCAATTCTTTATTGATCACTTTTTATCGATTATTAATAGACACGCCCCCCTTAGAAAATTCAGAGTTAAGAATAGGAACACTCCATGGTTTAGAGAACTATCTGATCTCATTCATGATCGAAATAACCAATGGTCTTTAGCTAGAAAGTCTAACACTACTGATGACTGGCTTATTTTTCGTGTCCTCAGAAATAAATGTTCAGTCCTTATTAAAAAAGCTAAAGCAGATTACTATCTGAACTTAACCACTGATTGTTTTAATGACCAATCTAAGTTCTGGAAAACAATTAAATCACTTCAGAACAAGAAGGTTTCTAGTTTCCCACAAAAACTGAAGGTCAGTGATTATTTTATTTCAGATACAAATGATATGTCTAATACTTTTAATGCTCACTTCAAAAAGGCTGATCACATTTTTGATGAGCAAAGTCGTGACTCTCTGCATGGCCGTACTCACAGCCCTAGTCAAGAGATGAACTCCCCTGTTTTTGATTTTGCTTCTTTCTCTGTCTCTGAAGTCTTACACGGTTTGCACTCAATTGATCCTAAAAACTGCCGGGCCTAACGACCTAGATCCTTTCTTTTTACAAATTGAAGCTCAGATTATAGCTCAACTAGTTACTGATATTTGTAATCTCTCCCTGTCCACTCACACACTGCCAGCTGTGTGGAAGAAAGCTCTTGTATCGCGCCTCTTGATCCCACTGAGTTGAATAACTATCCTCCTATCTCAAATTGAAATTCACTCTTGGCTTCCTTTACAGACTTAAAGGTTGTTTTTCAACTTCTTCCCGTAAAAGGTTGGTCTCTGGCTTATTCCTGTCCCAGCTGGACTACGGTGATACCATCTATAGATTTGCCTGTCCCACTGTTTTGGCCAAACTTCACCCACTCTACCATGCTGTGCTGCGTTATATCAAATGCACTATAGGACTCATCATAATGCACACTGTATAGCCTAACTGGACAGTCCTCACTCACTACGCGTAGGATGCAGCATTGGTTTTTATTAATGTGTAAAGCCATTTTAGGAAAGCTTCCACTGTACATATGTGCCAGATTTGCTCCAGTTTGTGACTCTTACAACCTCAGATCCAGCGCCTGGATACGGGTCCAGGTTCCTGCTGTGCGGACTGAGGCTGGGAAAAGGAGTCTTTTTTATTATGGTCCTTGGTCTTGGAATGACCTTCAATCAAGCCTCAAACTGAGGGCACTTGTCTCAATAGCCTGTTTTAAATTGAAGCTGTCTGAGGTCCTTACCACCAGCTGCTCTTGCAGTAATAAGTAGTGCACCTTTCTTACTGTCCTAATGTGCTCAATGTAGTGACTGCTTTTCGTCTTTTGTTCACTTAGTTGTGTTCTCTGTATTGTATATGTCTGTGTTATGTGTTATGTGTAACATTGCTGCCTTCTTGGCCAGGTCAGCATTGCAAATGAGATTCTATCTCAATGCTTTTATCTGGTTAAATAAAGGTTAAATAAAAGCAGATTGTGGAGTCTGCAGGGTTAAAGGAAACTAGTGTGCTTGCTCTATTTGGCCCAGGGATGGGGAAGGGATTTTATTACCCCACAGTCAAACTATTCTGGCTTCATGCGCCACTGAGCAACTTGAATGAACAGGACCCAGCCTCCATCACTGTATCCAGTTCTGTTTATATCCTAAAAAGCGTTTTCCTAACTAATGCAACTAAGTCAATTAAAATGATAGTTCAATATTTTACTGATGAGGGATTAGATAACATCTTTAACACCATGTTGTGCTTTCTGGATGATCGGAAGATATGTATTCAAATCAAGAGTCTATTACAGTAAATGTAACTTGAGCTGTAATTTTAACAGACCCTGTAAGAAATGCTATCATTTATATTTATATAGTTCAATTTCTCAAATCCGGAATGTATTCAAAGAGCCAAGGATGTCAGATGCTCTACCGATTGTAAAGCCATTTAAACATATTAAGGCAAGGAAAAACTCACCCCCAAAAACTAGAGACTTTATCTTCAGACTATTTAGTTATGAGAGGAGTAAAGATTACATATTATGTAAATAAGATTACATTTTTTAGGAGTGTTCTGCAAAGATGCTACAATCCAAAACTTTAAAAATGTACTTTACGCTGTGATAGTTTCACCAAAAATAAAAAAGTACATGTTTAGATCTCTGGAAAAACACAACTAAACTAACTTGCAAATACAACTGGGGAAAAAAAAACATAATGTAACTTATTTATTGAAAGTCTGAAACTACCTGCACCTTTCAGCTTCCCGGGAAAAACCAAGGTGTTTCCCTGTCTGGCTCCAGCTGCTGTAGTACAATAGGAGCTTATACATGTTAAACATATCTCATCCTCTTGTCCTCTGCCACTGTCTGCATTCTCCACCATAGTGAATAAGTCATTTGCCTTTTTGCCTTCAGCACTTTTTCTCCTGTATAGTTTAAAAAACTGTTTAAGCATGGGATTGCATGGGATTTACAGAGTCTTTGCGCAGCAAAGTTGATCACAGCCAAGCGTAAAAACCACGTGCATCAACGTTTTACCGGAGAATGTGTCTGCATAGAGAACAGAAGTTAAGAATATGCTAAACTTAAGATGCCTTGGAATTAGATGTAGCATGCAGATAGAGTGAGGGACCGACCTGTGTGTGTGTGTGTGTGTGTGTGTGTGTGTGTGTGTGTGTGTGTGTGTGTGTGTGGTGGTGTGTGTGTGTGTGTGTGTGTGTGTGTGTGTGTGTGTGAAAAGACAACGAGAAGTGTGTTTTGTCCTTATTGTCTCCCTCAAAACCAGTGAGCCCACACAAATAAACAGCTTCCTCACATATACTTCACAATGCAAATATGTCTCACACTATGATAAAGCATGACATACACACACGCTCACACACAAACACACACTGTTATCTTTGCGCTGCTTTGCATGCGTGGAGTTAAGTCACGATAAGATCATACCGAGGCCTAATCGTTCCTTGATCTCAGGTTTTAGCTGCGTCAGAAAACACACTCGGAGACACGCGTGTTCTTACGCATACATACAAGGGCATTCACTGGCACTCAATCACCCTGACACACACACATGGGAACATACACACACGGCAAACCATCTGCATCAGCACATCATGTGATTTAAAGACTGTTAAGACAAAGCCGGTGCAATAAATGTTACTGTCTAGGTTGTACGCCACGAAGCCAAGTTGCAGTTTATATCCATGTTTGTATGAAATGTCATCACTACATTATGTTGTCCCTTTGGATCGTTGTGTGACATTGTGATCATTAACATAACATTAATTTAATTATGGACAAAAACATGTTTTAGAGGTCACGGCAATCTTGACATTTGACCAGCATCATGACCATTGGGCCAGAATAAAAACATGTAACCAAAGGCATTCCAGATATGAGAATGGTATAAATGTGTTAGTCAAGGTGACTTTGACCTTTGACCACGAAAATATATACAAAAAAACACAAAATACCTAGGAGAGCTGATCCGATTTTGGATAAGATCACTTTGACATCACAAATATCTGATCAGTTTCTTTTACATCTACATTATCCGTTTTTTTTCATATATGTATTATTTTTGAAAATGTTTCCACTAATTTATTTATTTCTATTTGTAATATTCTATCTCAATTTTTCTTTCTATGTGTTGGCTTTGTAGATACAGCTGAATGAAAATGAAAGAACTGTGGATAAAAGTGTGAATACATTTGTATAATCTGAAATATAATCTGTGAGCAAGTGAGAAAAACTAACTAACCTGAAGGTGTTCCTGAGATATGCAAAGACACATGGACAAGCAAAATAAAGTTTGAAAAAAGAATACCATTGTTGGAACTATATATATATATCTCTTTATATTATTTAATACTTTCAACAGTTTATTTTTTTGAAAAGAATATGTTTGTATGAAGGTATATGGAAATAAATATATATATATTTGAACAGTATTTTTTCTCTTTTTAGTGAAGGATTGCAACTTTTACCTTTAAAAAAAAAAAAAAAAAGATGTATGGCAATGCTGGAAAAAAAAGAAAAAAAAAGTAAAAAACCCTGCCGTGAAAGCGGACTTGTTCTTTGAAGTTCTTTTATGTGGATTTTCGGATTGCCCGCGTTTGAAGTGGAGTACATTTTCTCCAGTGGCTGTATAGGAAAACGGCCTCACTATTGGAGTGCTGGAGTCATTGTTTCGCCGCATATTAATGAACAGTGGAAAAAGTTTAAAGAATAGTTGGACCGTGGAACAGGTGCACACAGTGATTACGCACTCTGACACGCAGGCATGCGCACGCATCTGTGTTTTCTCCTGTGGATTAAAATAACAAATTTGGATATTTAAATAACGGCAATCAAAGAAAAATGATGCAAGACGCCACATCACAGGACAGAAGTGGATCTTCTGACGAGGTAAATCCTAAGGACATTGCACCACACATGTTATGTTTAAAGGACAATAATTCCAGACCACAGAAAGTAGTCAGATTATCATACAGATCATCTGCAATAATCAAAGCTGAAGCTGATTTAGCAGTCCTTAAAGAACGCATGGCTGCATTGAAGAGGAAGCATGCATTGGAAGCCCAAGAGGAGGAGCTTAGAAAAGAAAAGACAAAACTTGCTTTTGACCTAAAACTGACTGCACTCAATGCCAAACTTGACATACTGATAATCCACTCGAGGCGTGGATCGAAAGGATCTGTGGAAAATGGTAACAAACATAAATCTGAAAAGATAAAGTTTCCTTCTGCCGCAAACTACAACTGTTTTTCTCTCCTACACAACCATCACTCACAGGATACATGTTCAAGCTTCAATATGAAAATAGAAAATGAGGAAACAAATTCCATAAAGGTGGATGGATCTAGTTTTGTTTGCCCTGCTGGTCACATAATCAAAGACTATTGGAGATATTTGCCGTGCAGTGTGTGTCACCAGAAGCAACTGTCAGCCCTTCACATTGAAGATGAGGACACGGGCACATCCTTCAACAAAGCACACGTTTCACCTGGACAGTCAGAGACAAGTGTTCACACTGGGGCCGGTGGACAGGACAATGGATTCAGCTCTGGCTGCCCTGTTGTATTAACCTCCCAGCTTGCAGTGGAACAACAAGAGAAGATGCTCATCAAACTTCACATTCATCATGATTGAAAAGAAAAAGCATCAGCAGTGCAATGGGAAAAGCACTGCTTTCCTGCTCAACAGAGTGAGGAGCAGGGAAGAAACCACAAAGAGGAGACCAGCTCCAAGACATCAGAGAGTCAACAAAGTCATAAACATCAGACCGAAACACAGGTTGAAGAAATGCTTTCCAACCTCCAGATAGATGGTGTGAACAGTGATGGAGACACAGAGGAGCCTCCTTATGAAGAGGAGTTGGATGACGGAGTGAGTGGAAAAGGCTCCGAAAATATTTTCCAACGTGAGATATGTTCTTCATTGCAAATACAAGTGGACCCTGGATGAAGGAAGGACGGAAAAGGATTGGTCAGCTCTGCGAGCCCCAAATGAAGACCAGTGTCATGGAGAGACCTGTTTGAAGATCCGCCTGCTCCTGGATGCAGCAGCGTAGCATCATGAACATGTATTCTTTCTGTTTCTCTATACTATTTGTCTTTCTCTCCATTTCTATTCCAGGAAGCTGTTGCCTGAAGACTATAGACGATTATTTGTATGGTTAGGATAAAGATAGAGTAGCTCCATTTATATATAATTTAAGTAATTGTGTGTTTACACAGTTCACAATTATAGGGGCCGGAATGTTGGAACTATATATCTCGTTATATTATTTAATAGTTTAACATTTATTTTCTTGCTGTTTATAGTGTTTATTTTTATCAGTTATTTATATGTAGTTAGCGTCATAAGTTAAAGTAGTTTCTATGCTTTTATTTTGAAGGCATGTTTTGGGCACCGGGTGATTAGAGCACCTGGTGTAATTGTATATATTGGAGACAGGTGGAGGTGGGAGCCAGAGCACTAGTAGGCAAATGGTTTTTTACCAGGGTGTTTCAAGCTACCCAAGGGAAAGCCATAGGAAAGGCTAAGGAAAGAGATATAGGAAACCTGTTCATTGTATTTTGTTATAGGAATAAAATGCACAAGGGAGAATCTTGTCTGGACCTGGATCATTGCCCTGCGTAAGATCCGCTAACTAGTGCCTCAGCGGCTATTAAGTTAACTATCTGTTTTAGTTCTATATGATTTTGGCCGCTACAACCATTTATCAATTAAATGTGTTGGGAACACACATAACATAGTGTTGTAATGTGAAAAGGTCAATACATTTCCATTTAAACATGGAATCACCAAGTATTGAGTAGGACAACAGAGTACAGAGGACCACTTTCTTGCTTTATGTTTGATGTGTTTGTCTCTCTCCTCCTCTCTTGCTGAATAAGCCCAGCAGGGATCCAGATAAGAGTCTGTGTTATCTTTCTACCCGCCATCTCTCCTAATCTATTGGTTTTGTCTGAAGCGCTGAAGCGGTTCAAATCTGGCCTTGACTAAGTCAATTATGGCCCTGTTTAAATATAATAGACCATAACGCAGGGTATGCGTTATGGCTGGGCTAGCTTGTGACTGTCAAGTTGCCACAACAGGGGCTTTACCCCGGGTTGTTTAGCCTTCAGTTGTAGGAAAAGACCCTTTAACAAGTCCACTGTTCCTTATTACCGCGTAAGAACATTTCTTTTTTACCATGTTTTTCACTAGCTAAAATATAGCATTACAATTTACATTACAATTTACATTACGGATGCTCCTTGCTAACCAAGCTAGCTAGCTAGCACTTCTGTATAAATGTGCCAGAATATACAAGTTATTTTATCAGTTTAATCCTTAATACATTATGTTGTAATACCCTCTTTTTGATATTACATCTGTAATAATCAGTACACAGTGGTATGAATGAGTCTCAAGAAGAAGAAAATAAGAAGAATTATAATCCAATTAGACACATTCTACTCTATTTGCTACTCTGTGCTTGGACCACGCCCACCCATTGTATTCAATTACCAGCACATAATGCATTCTGTCCTGTTGCCTTGGATCCTGCAACTGCTGTATACTTCATGCTGTGGCTTGTTTACTACAAGTTGTAATATGCATTCTTCATGATGATACTTCCATTTGGAGCCAAGATGGATGGTTGTCAACATGTCCACACACTCTTTCCATGCAGAAAGATGTCCATTCAACTCTCATTGACTTTGCCTTAGTTTGTGTATCTGGGTGTTTTATTGGCAGAAACATACTGTGGAAACTAAAAATACCAATGCTGCTGAAGTGTTTATGATACAGAAGATCCGGTATAACTCCGTCAATGTATGTGGCTCCATACTGTAGCTCGCATTATTTTCCTGTCAATATGAATGAAAAACACTTTAAAGTGCCTCCTCACCTACAACAAACCTTCCCTCCGCTGTGTCTCATCACAATTTGTCCTCTTTTTTCTGTAGCGGGTGCTACATCAAAGCACAGCGGGGTGACTGACAAAAAGGAAATGGTAGTTCCTATCCATATGGTGTCCAGTTACACACACACACACACACACACACACACACACACGCACACACACACACACACACACACACACACACACACACACACACACACACCAGAAGCAGCGAGGGAAACTATCTAACAGCCTATCGTTGGTGGACTGTAGCGGTCGCCCACATAAATGTACGCTTGGCTCTGCTCTGATCACATAATTGCTCTGTGCACACCTCTCCCACACACACACAAACAAAGAAGGAAAGTGCACATCCAGAGAGCATACACTGAAGCACACTTAGGGAGCTCACAAACACACACACACACACACACACACACACACACACACACACCACACACACACACACACACACTTAACATCTGGATATATACAACACCCACATATACGGTCCAATGTTAGATATGACATGAAGTGGGGCAGCTCTCGCCTTCCAGTGTACGCACACACATACACAGCAAACAAAAACTCCCACCAGCTCTCCCACACAGTCAGTATGTCGAGTGTGTGAAAGATAAAGACAGAAAAAGATGGGACTGAGCAAGAAATGCAGCAAAACAACAGAACAGAATTGTGTTGTATTATTTGTACTTGCCGCCTTTTGTCTATTTGTTGTCCAATTCCTGTTGGAGGTTTTGCGTCATAATATTTTATGTGGGTGGCCTCGACGCCATTTTAGCAAATTCCTTTACACCACATCAATAAATCATAGTAAAAGGCTGTTGTTCTGACCTTTGACTTTCTTTTAGAGACAACTTGTCCCTACAAGCAGACATCTTAAAGCTTCTGCAAAACATACTATACTGAACAAAATTTAAATGCAACACTTTTGTTTTTGCTCCCATTTTTCATGAGATGAACTCAAAGATCTAAAACATTTTCTATATACACAAAATAACCATTTCTCTCAAATATTGTTCACAAATCTGAAAAAATCTGTGATAGTGAGCACTTCTCCTTTGCCGAGATAACCCATCCCACCTCACAGGTGTGGCATATCAAGATGCTGATTAGACAGCATGATTATTGCACAGGTGTGCCTTAGGCTGGCCACAATAAAAGGCCACTCTGAAACGTGCAGTTTTGCTTTATTGGGGGGGGTCCGGGGGGGTCCGAAAACCAGTCAGTCAATCTGGTGTGAGTGGTAGGGTTAGGGTTAGGGTAATGTTGTGAATCGAGTGGCCTGTGTTCGTCGTCCATAACATACGCCTGCCCATACCATAACCCCACCACCACCATGGGCCACTCGATTCACAACATTACCCTAACCCTAACCCTACCCCTCACACCAGATACTGACTGGTTTTCGGACCCCCCCAGACCCCCCCAATAAAACAAAACCGCACGTTTCAGAGTGGCCTTTTATTGTGGCCAGCCTAAGGCACACCTGTGCAATAATCATGCTGTCTAATCAGCATCTTGATATGCCACACCTGTGAGGTGGGATGGATTATCTCGGCAAAGGAGAAGTGCTCACGATCACAGATTTTTTCAGATTTGTGAACAATATTTGAGAGAAATGGTTATTTTGTGTATATAGAAAATGTTTTAGATCTTTGAGTTCATCTCATGAAAAATGGGAGCAAAAACAAAAGTGTTGCGTTTATATTTTTGTTCAGTGTATATTTACATTTTTGCTGAACATGAAATTATCATAAATGGGACCCAATACGTTTTCTTTCCACATTACAACTGTTCTGGATCATTAAAGGCCCAATCAAAATGTTATTTATATTTGTACATATATTATAGATGTATAAATATAAATAAAATATATATATTTCTTACCTGAATAAACGTTATCATTCACAACGGAAAGAATACTTTTTTGGATCTTGTGAATTCAAGTTAGATTCCGGCATTTGAAGAAATGTGCTTTTTATCTTTCTTGCTGAGATTTATATAAGGAAAGGGAAACCAATGTCATGTCCCTACAGTAAAATATCTTAGCTAGTTAGCTTAGCTTATCACAAAACACTGGAAAAAAGGGAACATTGATATCCTAGTTAATAGCGTTCCATCTGAAGGTAACACAATTAACCTACCAGCACCTCTAAAGCTTAATATTTAAAAAGACACATGTCATTTATACAAAGTTGCATTAAACTCTTTTGGTTAGGGCATCTCATTTGAAGATGCCCATTGACCGCCTGTTTATTCAGCCGAAATGCAGTGCACTCATTTAAATGACTGATGGGACTACAGTATTTGCTAGAATGTCTGAACACTGCTGCATCCAAATCCATTTATGAAAACAAAGGGGGTTGTGTGATGGACTTTTCCTCCGCTGTCACCAGATTCTGACTCAAATGTTGCTAAATCCTGATTGGTGCACTAGAGTTTGTGATAAGACTACAGTACAACCCACCTTAAACCAGTAATAAGTGAAAACACAGAGAAAATACATGAATACACAACACGCTATGGTTAAATGTGTTACACCTTTGGTCAGACAATAGAGTGATAAGATCCCACCTCACATAGTAAGAAAAACATTGATAAAAATGGTTTTGGGGCCTTTATATATCAGATAGACCTGTGTATTTATTACAGCAGCTTGTTTAAGCCATGGGGTGGTTTTCTCAGGCTGTGTGTGTAATTACAAAAGGATCTTTAAAGCATTGTTATGGTTGCCCTTCAATTCCCTCCATTAAAACATCAGGACCTGCACTCTCACTTAGAGGCAGGCAAAATAGGTATCAGCATTACATTAGAGGAAAATCAATTTATCTGGATTGTTATAATTAGATGACCTGAGTTTGCTAAGAAGTCGGTAAGTCATTTTCTCTGTTTTTATCACTTTCAAGACTTGGCAGTGGTGCATGAAAATGAAATTACAAATGCTGTGGGTGATATTTATAATTACAAAATGTGTAAAACTGCAGATCAAGTATTCAGCGCAGCATGAATGACAATGTGTGAACACAAAGCAGCAATGCGTTTATATCTGTCACACATACTCCACTCACTGTGCAGTCCCATACAAAGTGTTATTGAGACTGCATGCCAAACATCAATAGACCAAATCACTGCCGCTTCGTCGAGCTGATCAGCAAGAAACAACAAATCGATCCCTGATAAAAGACCATCAGTCGGTCTGTCATCAGCAGGATGCTGATACACAAATGGGCTAAACGGCAGCAACAATGACAGCAGCAGTAAGACAGTCAGGCAGTCTTTACACACCCTCAGCAGGAAAAATGAAATGCAAGGAAACAGAAGGACAGCAATCTGAGATCTGTTATGGAGTTTAGAGAGAAGTGGGATAAGAGAAAGGTAGAGTGGTGATGGTGAGAAAGAAAGAAAGAAATATCAAAGTAGAAGTACATATTCCGTTGTGTCACGGCAAGAGGTGTCAATGCATCATGTCATGGGAGAAGACATTTTGGGTTTAGTGTGAGTAAAAAACAATGTGTTGCATAGTCATTGTGTTCGAGAAAAGACTTTCGAGGACAGAAAGTCTCATTTTCAACAAAACGACACAGCTGGGGGTGCGCTCGTAGACAATAAACACAGAGGCTGTTCCTCCTACCTGAGTTCCTCTTGGAGATGTACTTGACATCGTCACAGGCTCCCAAGGCGAGGAGGAGGAGGAGGAGGAAGAGGAGGGATAAAGAAGTCATCTCTCTAGTCTCCCCTGGTACCTTAAGAGAAAATGTGAACGTTTTAGAGAACCATAGCATGTATATTTCTTATTTCCATTGGCAGTATCAGGAGAACATAACCCAAACGGACAGAGATCGTAGATTGAAGTGGACGTGGTTAATGTGATGTCGCCCATTAGTTTGTGGAGTGCCGTTTTGAAGCATTTTTTGGCATTTTGATTGGTCGCAGTTTTGAAGCCATCTGGTTTCTGGAGCCAGATGTGACTTAACAGGGTGAAGCTTAGTACAACCCAATAATGGAAAAGATGAAAAAAGGTGAACAAAATGTTACAATTAACTGTTACTGTTTAAACTCACAAAAAGCTGTGAGGAGTTAAAGTTTCAAGATAGATAGACACCCAAATAACGCTGTGGTAGCAGATTGTCACAAGCTAGCCTCCACTAAAGAATTATCTCTTTTATCTTCCAATACTGAAAATTGAACCATCATTTTACAACATATTATATTGAAGAAGTTAGGATCCAGATATCTGTTAACACAATTACAAGAGACACTATCATAACAGTGTGATGAACATCATACTTCTGTTTTAGTCTTGTTGTGTTTTGACATGATTTCAAGTTGATGTCAAAGTGTCTGTATCTCTCATTCTTTACAAGTTTCAGATGAAAAGAACAAAGTGAGCCCCAAGTGGTGCAGTGCTGTACACATTGAAAAACACTTTATTACAAGTATGGCCATGATAAAAGCACAACACAATTAATATTGATCTGAAATGCAGGTACTCATGCTGCTTTTGAAAATATACATTTTTTCAACTGATTAAATTCACAATACAAAAACTGAATTAGATTCGACCATAGGCCAGGAATTACAAAGGCTGCAGAACGTTTTACACACACACGCAAACAATCACACACACACTCTTTGAGCCAACAATGTGAAATCACACCACACTCCGATTTTTCTTATGCTTTTGTGTACAAACGGCAGTGTATGGTCCCACACAGACACTCACACACACAACCAGGGAGAGATGGAAGAAGCAGATGCCAGCAGTTATTTCATTGTATTTTACACACTCAAAATCTATCTTGACTGCATGTGATTCACATGAGCAGTGGGACAGTCCGTGTTAGATCCTAGTGGGGTGTAGATTTGTGAGCCACAGTCATTTGCCTTTAAAGTAGGACAATGAAATGATGGGATGGGGATCTAAAACTGGAACCAAATTGATGTGAAGAACAAAGCCGAGAGAACAAAAACATAATAAAGGATAGTGTACGATGTTGCAAATAGCAGTTGTAACATCTTTATCTTTTCTGGCTTTAAAGGCATCTGGCCTTTCATCACTTGAAAGGACAGTCATTTTCTTTGTCTGTTAACCTCCTAATGTAGTGTGTCATGCCATCATCTTGATAGTGGCACAGGTGCATCGCAAATCATCGATTCGTTATACAAACAACACCAGCGTAAGGAAATAATTTCTGATTGGTTGAGTGAAGGTCAAAGCATACAACATGCCTATTATCACTTTATTACACAGCACATTTTGAAGAATAATATGGTTTTCAGCATTGATATCTTCATCAATACTTAAACAGCACTGTATTTTGATACAGACATTAAAAAAAATATTATTGAAATATATTGTATATTTGTATTGAATATTTGTATATGATTTTAATTTAAAATGGAGCAACTGTCTCAAAACCCAATCTCTGCCTGTGATCAATTATTCTGATTCTGATGATTCACAGTAAAATAATTAAACACAAGTCGCAGTAAGCCCGAGCGCTCAATACCGTGACACCGAAACCAAAGACGCTAGATGGAAATCAGCCATAGTCAGTCACCTGAGTTGTCCCTTCTTGGTTGCTTATTAAAAGGCCAATGGTCCTCTCTCTTTCAAACTTTAAGTCTCGTCGTATCAGTAAGCAGTATGAGTATCTTTAAAGTATCAGAGCCCTGACATAAAACAGTGGAGCATAATACTTTCATTTAAATTGCATTAATACAAAAGTATTATGCAGTACTGCAGTTTAGTGCTTTTAGTTTGGAGGCTTGGCTGCAAGCTACAGTAAGTTTCTCTTCTTTTCCAGAGCAATACCACATGAGGCCAGCCAAAGCAATACAGCATTACCGAGAAACAGAAACAGAACATATCTGCTTTTAAAAGGTTACTTTCAGCCATTTATAAGTTATTTTACTTTACCAATGGCATTCTCATTGGAAGCCAATATGGAAAGAAGTAAACTAAATAAAGCAGTATTCTGACAAAAATAAATGTGTGATAATAAAGTAAACATAACAAAATAGAAGAAAATGTTTATTGTACATAATTAACGTGTGTTTTGGTGTTTTCCATCAAAAATAAAAAAGTTGCATTAGGAGAAATGATTGAATGAGTTGTGAGAATCTGGTGTAGTTTCAGACCCGGCGTCATGGGCGGGCCCCATGGGGCCGGGCCCGCCCATCCAGGATTTGGGCCCGACCATCCAGGATTTGGGCCCGACCATCCAGGATTTGGGCCCGCTGTTTTAATCAGGGCTGAATACAACATTTTAATTGTTTTATTATTATGTTCAGTGGCGGCGCCAGGGTATACTTGGGTAGGCTACAGCCATACCAATAAATGGCTTTAAAGTAAGCTAAATAAAGTCCGTCAACTCGCGAGGAGTAAATTGCACAGACAGCAGTTAGTAAGATTGATTTCAGCAGTCACTTGTCTGGAAATACCGAAGACTAGAAACGGTTTGAAAACGTTTGTCACGTAGTGATCATCTTCTCAATAGAACATCTTTGATAATGTCTTCTGGCCAATCAGAATCAAGATAACGACGTGGTGTTGTTGCAGGAAGTCCCGACGGAGAATATTTTTGCTGTAGTACATCTCTATTTACATCGATACAACATTACGTGTTGATAGAAATCAACACGTAATTAAATAAGACCCCACGGTTTGATGATTGATAGGTGTGTGGGCTGTCTTTCATTTTGACACACAGAACAATGGGGGCTATCCACCCTTATCCACAATATAAAGTAATTCACAGCCTCGCCTCTTCCCTCTGTGAGGAGCAGCAGGTTCAGCTTTCAGAACAAAGTAACAAAAAACTGAAATGGCATTCATTTTTTTAAATATGTTGTGTAGTAATAGATTTATTTATTTTTCTTCTCAAGAGAGGACCAGAATGTGTATTTTATGTTAGTATTTCAAAAAATCTCCTGGGGGAGAATCTCCCCAGACCCCCCTGCAGGGGTTGGGTTTTCAGCATGTCAGCTCTTTCACAATTCAGTTTTCCCGGGAAATGTAAGTTTCGGAGTGGGCCCGCCCTGGTACATCAAATGCCCGCCCAGAGACGTATGTCTGCCGCCGGGTCTGTGTAGTTTACCACATGGAAACGCTGGGAGAAAAATGCCGTTTAGCCACTAATAGATGTACTGTACGGGGTAACCAGTAACACAATCTAACGCTGTGGTAACTACTTCAGGGTGTATGACTTCTTAAACCCCCTCGGTGCCTAACAAAACAAATCATGAGTCATACAAAATAAGTTGTTATTATTTTGGGATCTAAATAAAGATTGACAACACAAGTCGTGACACTTTAGGACCTTTTGGGTTATGCACACGGTGTGACAGGCACATGGGACCGTCCAGACTTGCACTTGCAATCCAAGCTGTCTTTGTTTTTACTTTGCCCTTCCTTAGCATCACAAGCTGCAGTCAGTCTGCAGACATCACAGGAGAAAACAGGTTGTGTCAGGTTATGGTATACTTTAGCGGAACACGTTAAAATGAGCTGTTGTCTTCAGGTAAAGATAGTGAGGCAGGCGCTCTGACAAGCAACACTGAGACAAATCAAAGCATGAGTCAGTCTTATCAGGTTCTTTTGGAAAAGTCGAAACACAAACAGAAAGAGAATTACCAATGGACTTCGGCATCGAGACCTTGTGTTTTTGAGACATAAACACCTAGAAATAGGAATAGGGTACATCATCAAACCTTGTGAGGAAGCGTATATTTTGCTCTGCCACCTCCACAAGTTGTTCAGGGTCAGCTACAGAATAGAAGCCATGCAACATGGATTCCAAGTGTTGCTAAAAGCAAATAGCAAATAGTTTCTCAAAATATGGTACGCGGGCCAATATTGGCGTCCAAAGGTGATGTGAAATGCATTAATTATTGTTCATTGATTCGCAGTCCTTTTCAATTGGCCATATCTGAATACAGGTGGATTCAGAGCTAACGGAGTTTACTGTCATACATAACTATAATAATTAATAATTGGTTTTGGAATAATGGGTCCAAAACATGTGTTAAGACTTTATATTTTTATAAATAGAACAGTGTATCCTACATTCTGAATGTATCTAAAGAAGTCTAAAAGTACAACAGTCTTTAACAGCTGCGTGGTCTATTAATGTGTTTGTGCTTTTATAGAAACAAATTATAATTTCAGAAAAGGTTAAACTGAGCTTGAAGGCAACTTTCTCTCATAATCAGTGCATTGAAAGCCATGCCCATTAGTTGATCCAGCAGGAATGTGAGTGAGTTCGCTTGAGGTGACCGGTTTCACCATGTAGCGTTTTCCATGGAAGACAAATGTTCTCAAAGCTATAAGGAAGGCACTGAGCAAAGAAAACAGGAGCTGTATGTATTTTATCATGCATAATTTCATAATTCAGTTCACCTTGAGGATACTACAAGTCTTTGTATTGCTCTCAGACACATACTTATTTTTTCATTCACTCTCACAAGCACATTAAGCTGTACTTCTTTCACGCAAGCTTGCTCATAGAGGCTGCAGTCTTCCTCTTACACTCCTTATTCTCAGTAAGGCCTCCTCATCACTAAACACTGAGCTCTCTTTATCTTGTCTTCTCTGTTGGCCCTTCTGCACTGCCTCTCTCACACACACACACACACACACACACACACACACACACACACACACACACACACACACACACACACACACACACACACACACACACACACACACACACACACACACAAAGGTCAGTCTCCCTCTCGCCTCTTTATTCCACACATGAACACTGACACACTTGCGAAGACAGCAGCGGCAGGATATTTGATCCACCATGAATGCAAGAATGGAAATGGAATCTCATGGAATATATTACTGTGGGTACAAGTGTAGAGGTGAAGGGATGCATGGAGGAAATGGTGTTTGAAGGTAACCCTAATGACCTACAGAATAATAATACATACCATAACATAGAAGAGATAGAAAAGGAATAAAGAAAGAGAGTGGACGTACGCTTTGGATGAAAGAGAATCTGAGTGGGTACACACTTATAGAGATGATATAGAGAAAGAGCAGAACAAGCAAAGCTTTCATTCCCTGCTGTTGCATCTGTCCATCTCTGCTAATGATTGTACAACACCAGAGCTCAGGGAGATCTAAGCATGGTCAGATTGTGTATAATGCAGAAACCGTCACACATTACAGACTCTGTTTTAGAGGGCTAAACACGTTTTGCTGCTTCCAACTTCCACACGTTTTGCTTAGCATTTATGGCTTAACTCTTGTCTACTTCTACAATCTGGGAGGTCCCCCTCTAGCCTCACAGGAAGAGTGCCAGGCACTGAAGCAAATTATTTTTGTGTCCTGAACTTGGAATTGTAACTTCCATGTCAGTCTGTGAAACCATTGGACCCAACAATACTTTTCCATTGACTTATATTGGAAAGATAAATACTTTATAATGGTTTTGAGCTAAATCAACAACCCATTACGAACACTTAAAAAGCACTTATTTAAATCAAGGTACCTAAAGTTGTATATTGTGTTAACCCAGGGGTCGGCAACCCGCAGCCCACGGGCCGCATGCGGCCCTTTAAGCCCTCTGCTCTGGCTCCCTTGAGCTTAGACAAAAATAAAAAGGAAATAAAATAAAAGTATTTGTAGGACTATTTATATTTTGTTGCATGGTTGAAAATGTTTCGTATCTTGTATTTTGAGGTGATACTGTGACACATTAAAGGGAAATGGAAACACTTTTCAAACTGCTTTCCATGCGACAATATTACCATTAGGAAATGTATTTATCTAGTCTATTTCCAATGTAAACGATCGAGATACGCGAATTTACTTTTTGAAATACGTGCCTAATGACCATGGGCGCTTCCATTGCTCCGGGACTTTTCCAGTGACGTCACTGATTGGGTACGGCTTCCTGGGCCAAAGCTCAATAACAAACAACATGGCGTGCAATGCACCAGTAGTTTACATTACAAGAAAACGGTCGTCGTCAGGAGTTTATTGTATTGCCCCAGGCTGCACAAATGGATTTTATACAAAGAAGGAAGAAGTACATTTCCATAGGCTGCCACTAAAGGATGAGAAGCTGCTCAAAGTCCAGTCTGGATGCCTGGTTCAATACAAAACATTGGATTTGAAGCCAGGATCTGTTCCCACAATATTCGATTTCTCAACGTATGCAGTCGGGAACACCGACCGTCCCAGCACATCGGCCGCGCAAGACAATGACAGTGTCAACAAACGTGAAGTTCGAGCCACCAAACGAGTTGCTTCAGCTGCCGAGAGAGAGGTAAATATTGCAGCACTACCAGATTACTAGCTCACACATGTATTTACTGACACAGTGTGACCTTATTAATTAACGCAATCGCGTCCAAACTAAATGGTAGCTATTATTATGACGCACAATAGAGAATTGGGGGTGTTCTATAGCTCAACTAATTAAACTGGCATACACACGCTCATCTGTCGAAAACAGCCCTAAAAAGGCTAGTATTGCTATTGATGGATGGTATTGCAGGACCCAGAGCGCACGGAGCACAGAGCGGACAGCAGATAACGGAATTGCAGTTGTATTGCTTATAGATTATCAGAACATTTCAAAGGGGACACAGCCCCATTGGATATTAACCTATGGATTAACTACATCATCGTTTTTATCGTTGTAATGCCATTGAAGACCAGTTTAGACCAGACAATGAGGAAGGTAAGCCGTTAGCCTGGCGTATGTTAGTACCTAGCGCCACTTGTTTTGATGTACGTTTTTGTATCTTCCAGTGTTGAGGTGGGCACCGTTAGATTCTGTGTCTCCTTGCGATCATAAACGATGTGTTGGATGTGCGGCTAGGATAAGTAATAAGGGAGCTATCGGTGCAGTAATAGGTTAGCATTTTCGCTCGGGGCTAATTCAGAGGCTCACTGTTAGCATTGTGTTTTTTTAATTTTTTTATTCCGGATCGTATGCCACTCTATTCGACCGAATCGGTTCATAAGCATAGGCCATGGGATGCCTGGTAACTGTAGATGCTTCCACATCAATGTCATCTCCCGACGAATAGTCAAATTCATCGTTCAAAACGTCGATCTCATTGCAAAATTCCTCCATCGCTGCCATATCTGCTACGTTGTGTTGACTTTCGGTGGAGCGAAAACACAGCCAGTGACGTCACCATTTGGGACTCCCCTAATGGCGGCGGCTTGGTCCCGGAATTCCCCACCCGGCCGGCGGATAATTAATTTTCTTTTGGCGAGTAATATCATATACAATAAATATTACGATCAATATCCATTGTAAAATGAATAAACTACCGGAATATTATAACTGTAATTGGTGTTTCCTTTCCCCTTTAATAAAAAACAAAACGGTTTTAATTAGGTCAACTAAAATCCACTCACATCCTGCTCCGGTCCCGCGCGAGCGCCTTTTCTTGGAGGTGAATAACCTGACCCCCGGCTCGATGAGCGAACTATGGATAAATCAAAGAAAAGTACCGGAGGAACACAGGATTTAATTCTGCGTGGACAGAGTTGTATGCTTTCACAGCAAACGATGCTGGTTTACCGGTATGTTTGATATGTAGAGAGAAGTTGTCAACGGTGGTGCAGCCTTTACGAGGGGGAGGAAGACAGCTGACGATCGTCAGTCATAATTCAATGGGGTATGTAATTTATTTCAGAAAACACTTTTTGTTATATTCCATAGAATGCTCTTAACGTCCCGATAGCAATGAATATATTAAATGCTTTGACAATAAATACGTACAAAAATGAATCTCTGGAAGCCGTAGCGCTGTAAAAAGCACGACCAATCATCTGAGCCGGCCCGGCTAAAATAACTGGATGGCCTACCTGCCTGTCAGCCTTCCATCTGGGCACAAACTTATATCGTGCCCTCATTGGTCATGTGTGCGTTCGTGTGTGTTGGAGGAGGGACTCTGTAAGAAAGTCTGAAGGAAGAGGCATATTTTTTCCGGTTGTGTACTTTCAAATTCTAGCGCACTCGAGCTGGTTTCTCCATTCTTACCTTTAACTCTTTTTAGGGTGCAGATATATGTTTTATTTATTTCAAAGTGGACCCATTTCATAATATTTTGTTCCCCTTCAAAAGTGCCGAGGACTCCCCAAGTGCTGTGTTTAATTTATTTTAAAGTAAGCCTGTGTATTATTTTTAATTCTCCTTATAAAAGTTCTTTGTTTCTTATTAGAGGTTAACAGTTTTATATCATGTAATAAATAGCCTAATAAATGCAAAAAAAACTGTAGTTTTTGTCTGATATAACAATAAAAAACTATGAAATATGTTTTGCGGCTCCAGACAAAACATTTTTTGGGAAAAAGGAGCGAAATGGCTCTTTTGGTCAAAAAGGTTGCAGACCCCTGTGTTAACCCTTTACCACAAACATTACTAAATGTTGTAACATGTGCTACCACGTTACGGAAAACTCTTGCTGCACTGTATGTGCCCTGTTGATAAGTAAGAACACGAGAAGACTTTTGGTAATTACATTTTCCAAGGTCCTTCCATTTTGGCTTTATGCAACAGTGGGCCATAATGCTTTTTGTCCGGTTCTCTTTATACATCAGTAACTGTATAGATTATACACAGACCCTGGATAAAGACTTATGGTTTATATACTTTGGTTTAAACCTCAAGATGATAATTATTAACAATATGGAGACTGTAATAACTGGTGTAGTTCTGGGTCAAACACTTGCAGAAATACGTAAATACACACGAAACACACAACACCCCATTTCACTCCTACACACACACTGATAACAAGTTATTCTTGCCCCAAACAGACCAGTGTTAAGCCATTAGGCTGCTTTAGCGACACATTCAATATTAAAGACAGCCTCCAGGCCTATTCTATGGCCTATGTGATAGATAGTCACACTATCTGTCTCTCCTAAACTGCATGAGTCATGCCATGTTGGCTACAGAGGCAGTCTGTCTTACATGGAGACATAAGCTGCTCTGCCATTATTACGATAGATTTGAAGTCTGTTTTAATCTCTGCAAGAGGAGGCGTTATCTGTTGAAACCTAGTGTCATGCCATAATGTTGACCAGCTTAAATGGGATGTGAATACTACTCATACTGCATACACGACAAAATAGGACATCCAGTCCATTTCAAGTCTTTTTTTTATTTTTGACATCCTGGTCAGAGGACCTCCTTCATCTGGACAGAAGAAGCAAAAAACGGTAGTCCTACTTCCTGATGACGGTGCTCATATAAGGCTTTTCGTTCTTAGTTGTCTTTGGTGGAACTGCATCATATTTTATGGAGAACATTATTTTCTGGTTTTCCCTTTGATGGATACTGGCTGCTTGAGTTTTACTTGTTGCTAAAATAGTGCTAAATGCTAATTACTAACAGTAACTCCTGCAAGTTAGCAGTAGAACCTGAGAGATTGTGTTTTCACCGCTGGCACAACCTTGGGCCAGGCAGAACATTGGCTGTGTCATGGAAGACCCATAGCCAGGTTGGCTGGTCAACAGAAACAGATTCAACAGCGTGTGTACGGATATCATCACAGAGGCATTACCAGGAAGAAAAAAGGGAATGGTGACCAAGCAGTAGGCTGTTGTGCAAGAGATCATCCCGACTGGCTTTGAATCACTAACAAAAACGTTGCCAAATAACTGGCTGTAAGCAAGAAAGGTAACCTGGTCTCACCAGAATGCGTGACTCCACCACGACTCCTTAACACTGCAGTACGTGGTGGAGTTACGAACTCTGCTACATTTACGTGTCTGCACCACGCAAACAACGCCAATGTAAAGTGAATGAGGCTCCTTTGTCGTGGTGCACACGTATTTCTACAACGTCCAGCAGTGAGCTTTTATTCTATAAAACGTTTTTTAAATCGACTTTATAGCTTGTAGTAACTCACGGGAGGCTTCTTTTATTTTATTTGTATTCATAATAATTCTTATTTTTCGTCAGAATGTATTATGGTGCATTAGTTACGAATTTTTGTTCTCAAAAAACAATGCATTGTGTGTAATACAACTGTGATTTGTATTAAATTAGTTAGTTTTTAAGGAAGGCCAGAGCTTCAGCTGTGTCAAATAGATTGTTCCCTTTAGTTAACGTTATTTAAAAGATAATTATATTCCTATTTGATCATGTCCCCTTTATTGTATTACGGATGGAAAGAGCAATGTGAGCGTCCATTCCCATTGGATAACAGAGGATTTTACACCCGGAAGTAAGTATTCTCCTTACTGTCGATTGATTTTACAGTGATATCTGCACTACTCATCAACTAAAAAAACACCAGATTATCCTTGTTAATTACACAACATTGATTTGTTTAAATTGTGGAGAATGCTTTTGTAATTTTCCCCTTCGATTCGGAGAAACAAATATTTGTTCAGAGTTTAGGATGGCCGAAGACACTACACTACCCAGAATCCTCAGCTATTGTTCCGCTTTGCCTCAAGCTCTGTGATTGGTTGATCTCCAACTGCATTCCATATGAAAAAAACAACACACTCTCACTCCCTAAGCGCCCAGGAGCGACGTTTGGTCAGTGTCCGTGGCGTCCAATTGTGACGCTCCTAGGCTCCTTCAGCGTCATAAAGGGACGCAAATAGCTTTCAACTGATTGCAATGTATTCCCATCTGCGTCGGGATTTGACGCTCATGGAAGCACGGCATTCGTTGTGTCGGCTGCCCTTAAGGCAATGTGAGCGTCCATTCCCATTGGATAACGGAGAATTGGACACCCGGAAGTAAGTATTCCTCTTACTGTCGATTGATTTTACAGTGATATCTGCACTACTCATCGACTAAAAAACACCAGATTATCCTTGTTAATTACATAACATTGATTGGTTTAAATTGTGTGCAATGCTTTTGTATTTTTCCCCTTCGATTCGGAGAAACAAATATTTTTTCTGAGTAAAGGATGGCAGAAGACACTACACTACCCAGAATCCCCAGCTATCGTTTGGACTACACCATGTGCTCTGTTTGACAAACCCCGTTTTTTTCCCCCATTCATTCCAATGGCTGGCGTCTATGTCACGTGATCTTCAAATTTCTCCCTGCAGAAAAAGAAAACATGGCCGAACTTCGTTAGTTTGGCCATTAAAATGCGTTTTGATGTCATTTGATGCGAGAAAGTTGAGTTGTTATTTCAGATTATGTGTGCAGTGGATGTACATGATCTTTAGTTTGCTAGTTATTACGAAGATTACTTCAGAAATCGCGACGTTTTCATTGTTACCAAGGTGGTTGCTAGGGACGCTGCTATCGATATTATTTATGTTATGTTGTGTAACTGTTTAATGGTGTTGTCTTTATTGCTACCCCCTTCCCCATCAATGTATAGTGTTGGTCCACAGCGCAAACATATTCGTTTAACAAAATCCGCATCTAAAGATAGCCTACGTTATTTTCCCCCTGTGCAATTCCAGTCTCACATCTCACATTATTATTTTTTTAAATGTGTTTGGTCTGTTTCCGGTATTTGTTAATGACGATGTGCTGTGAGATGCACATCGTCATTAACAAATACCGGAAACAGACCGAAAACATTTAAAAAAAATAATAATAATACTTTATTCCGAGTGTGCTTGCTTTCTCTTTGAAAGTCATCACATAACGGCATTGTAATACACGGTTCGGCTGCATTAAATATTACATATCTGCCGTAGTTCTGTATTTATAGAGCCCTGATGAGAAGACTTCTAGACAAACATGAGGAACTGAAAACGTGACGTGGATCATAAATATATCAGCCATTAAACAACATCTTACATTTCTTTTCACACAATACGTCTCCTTGCAGTATCAACACTAATTCGGCTCACTTTTATATTTGATCCAATTGGTAGATAGGCTGTATTTACACCATAAAGGTGCACAGCTGATATAAAGGGACACCTAGTGGTTAAAGCATGTTATTGAATGTCATTATTTTTATTATTAGATATTAATAGGATCCCTATAAAGTATATTCATTACTCGTTATTCTCTACTAATAGTTCATTAAAGACTGTATATAATGACTATTTTGCACATCCATTTCAAGATGTTCTAAGGTTTATTGACATATCATATAGGCCTACACAACTATGGTGTAGTTCTGCACTGAATGAAAAACTTGGGTCGCAGGTTCCTCAATAGAGCATTACAAGACATCAATCAATATTTGTGCATACCTCCAGCAATTTTAACTATGTTTAAGCACTTATTTTAACTGATATTATACATAATGTATTATACTCTTATAAGATGTATGTAGATATTTCATCTCCGGCCTTGTCAGGTATTGAACAATCAATAAATAAAGAACACAGAATTGTTGAATATAAAACACAGAATTCGTGTGATTATACTAAATGATTTTCAAATAAACACCACTGCATATTTAACTGTTACACATGCTGATGTAACACAAATGTTCCAACTTGGGATCAATACATTATATCTTATCTTATGCTGATCGATGGCTACTGCCATATTTGCAAAATGTGCCTCTGAACCTTGACAAGTGCATGTTTCAATTAATGAAATAATAATTAAATTAAATTAAATTAAATAATGTTATCAATTAACGACAGGGGTCACAAACATAATACCAGCTGTTAAATAAAGCTCTTCTGACCTTAGCTGGCATGTGTGTATATATATTAATACTGCCCATTATGGGCACAAGCAATTTTCACCCATTTATTAATTATATGTTTTAAATGTGAGTGTTTTCTATCCCCTAAACCTCCAGGGATGTACACAGTTTAATACTGGCAACTTCTTATTATGGGAAATACGAAAAATGTCTTTTAAAACTACAACTCCCAGTAGAGACGTGCCATAGAGAACATGTTGCGAAACACAATAGCCAGCATGTGTAGTTCTGGGGACGGGGTGGGGGAGGGGGGGGACGCGGTGGACCCGTTCAAATCCAGTTTTGGACAGTCTGCCGTGGTTCCATCCCATTTCAAGTGATGTTCGAGGCTCAGTAACCCTCGGAGCACACTCTCCAATCACAGAGCTTGAGGACTATCATGGGGTTTGTCAAACAGAGCACATGGTGTAGTCCAAACGATAGCTGGGGATTCTGGGTAGTGTAGTGTCTTCTGCCATCCATTACTCAGAAAAAATATTTGTTTCTCCGAATCGAAGGGGAAAAATACAAAAGCATTGCACACAATTTAAACCAATCAATGTTGTGTAATTAACAAGGATAATCTGGTGTTTTTTAGTCGATGAGTAGTGCAGATATCACTGTAAAATCAATCGACAGTAAGAGGTATACTTACATCCGGGTGTACAATTCTCCGTTATCCAATGGGAATGGACGCTCACATTGCCTTTAAGGGCAGCCGACACAAACAAATGCCGTGCTTCCATGAGCGTCAAATCCCGACGCAGATGGGAATACATTGCAATCAGTTGAAAGCTATTTGCATCCCTTTATGACGCTGAAGGAGCCTAGGAGCGTCACAATTGGACGCCACGGACACTGACCAAATGTCGCTCCTGGACGCTTAGGGAGTGAGAGTGTGTTGGAAAAAAAACGTTACGTAAAAGATAAAATCATACTTTATTCAGCAGTGCTTGCTTTACTCTTTGAAAGTCATCACATGATGGCTGCATTACATATTACACATCTGTCGTAGTTCTTTATGTATCTACAGAGATCGGGCCTCAGAACAGACCATAAACCATTCTTTTACCGTTCTGTTTTAATTTCACAATAAAGTTAGTAGTAATAATGTTAAGACCATCTTTTCTGTGTTGCTGTGGGTTTTTTCCATAGCTTTTGTGTTACAAATATCAAAACAATAACAAAATATATGCGTCGTAAACTAAAACAGAAACAGCAGTATATTTTATTTTGTTAACACTGTAAACTTGACGGCTTTTTAACCCGCACCTCCTACTGGTTAAAGCATGTTATTACACGTTTAGAGTAATTGCAATGCAGGTAGCTTTTTAATGACTGTTTTAAAATGCCTTTTTGTTAATGTCTTTCATTTTTGTAAAGCACTTTTGAATGTGTTATATTTTATGAAAACGTTTAAATATTAAGAGTACATGCAAAATAGTGGGAAAGTAGAAGGTCAATGATAGAAATATAGAATAGAAAATATCAAGAAGATACTGTAAGTGATCTCTACAATAAAACAGTTTAGTGCCTGATAGGAGGATGTGCAAAACAGACAAACTAATAAGGCTTTATTTAAACATTAAAGAATACTTTAGGTTAAGGTCTTCTTTTAAATAAGAAAAAAGCTTTGGGGGTATCTGATAACTATTAAGCCTGACAAAGTACTTAACGTCTAATATATTGCATGGTTTGTTTTGGAACTTGACAATCAACTTTCCTGCAATGTGAATATGACAGTTTAATGGTGGAGGTACACACATATTGATAGATGTCTTGTAATGCACTGTTGAGGAACCTGTGACCCAAGTTTTTCATTCATTGCATAACTACACCGTAGTTGTGTATATGATATGTCAATAAACCTTTGAAAATCTTGAAATCTTGAAAGGGATGTGCAAAATAGCAATTATATACAGTTTTTAATTAACTATTAATAACGAGTAATGCATATACTTTATAGGGATCTTCAGATAAATGTTTAGTCTTCTCAAATATCTCTCCTGATTGTTGGCACTTGACAATCACCTTCACTGAATTTTACTCAGGTGTAACTAAAGTCTGATTTAAGGGTTGTTTATATTTCACATCATTAATCCAAATCTGTAAAGTAACTAAAATAAATGTAGTGGAGTAAACATACCAGGTTAACCTTAAAGAAAGCCCTCAGGATTATAAAAGACCCCCATCACCCCAGACACAAACTGTTGTGTCTGCTGCCGTCTGGCACAACAGCCGCATTCTAGGAGAGGATGTGGCTGTTGTGGAGGACTATAGTACCTGGGAGTGCACTTAGACAATGGGCTGAACTGGAGGATCAACGCTGACGCTGTGTACAAGAAGGGGATGAACATACTCTATTTTCTGAGGAAGCTGAGATCCTTCCACGTGTGCAGCAAGATGCTGGAGATCTTCTACCAGTCTGTTGTGGCCAGTGCACTCTTATTTGCTGCGGTCTGCTGGGGGGGGGCAGCATAAGAGCTGGTGACACCAGCAGGATCAATAAACTGATCAGGAAAGCTGGGTCTGTCATCGGCATCAAGCTGGACCCCTTTGAAGCTGTGGTGGAGAGGAGGACACTGAACAGGCTGTTGTCCATGATGGATAACCCCACCCATCCTCTCCACCTGCGGCTGGACAGACAGGAGCTCCTTCTCCAACAGACTGCTGCAGCTCCGCTGTCACAAGGACAGATACAGAAACACATTCCTGCCCACAGCAATAACTCTGTCCAATAAATCACCTCTGGCTGGAAGAGAACTCTCTGTTCCATAGTTTCTCTTGAATATAACCACGTTGTATATTTTACACATATATAATCTGTTCAATATTTAATATTCCATATTCCATATGTCATATATTTTTGAGTATATATATTTGCATATTTTCTATTTCAACATGTATATTTTCTATTTTATTTTATTTCTATTCTTGTTTATTTGTAGTTTTGTTTTTATTGTAAAATGCCTTGTCTTTTATGCTTCTGCAACAAAAACAATTTCCCAAATTGGGATCAATAAAGTACCATCTTATCTTATCTTACCGCAGCATCCGGACTAAAACCACCAGACTCAGGGACAGCTTCATCCCACAGGCCATAAGACTATTAAACACCTGAACTTTGAAACAACATCCATAACATTCATCTGGCTGCTACTTAGACATGATGTATCTAATATATCATATTCCAATCACTTGTAGACTCTTATTGCACTATTTCACTTTTTACTATTTTTCTTTTTGTATTTACTTGCACTATTTTTTCTGTTTATCTGTTTTATTGTGTTGCACTGTTGGAGGAGTCTGTGACCTAAGGGGGGAGGGGGGGGGGGTAGGACACGTTTGATTCCTGTTTTGGTTAGTGTGCGGTCGATGGGTTTCATTCCATTTCAAAGTGCTGTTTGGCGCTCGGCGTAAACTTCGTGCACTGCCACTCCAACATCCAATCACAGAGCTTGAGGCCTAATCAGGGGGACAGGAGACACCCCCTTGATGAGAAACTGTAAAAAATGATCGGGGAATCCCTCCGGAGTGGAGTCATGACGACTGGAGCTGAATTATTTGTTTGTATTTGGTGGTCTGTGTCCCAGCTGTTGATCAGCTGTGCGCAGCGTCTCCGCTGCAGCCTGTGCATCTCAACCCCCCCCCAGCAGCAACTCTATATCCACCAGTTAAAGGAAATACAACTAATGTGTTGCGTTATATTAGCTGTACAATTGACCACATATGGTGTTCTTCCATACCTCCTGTGTTTTACGAGCGACTTATCAAGTCTTGGCAAACGGCATAAAACACGATTAAACGTGATAGTATATAAAACCATGCTATACAACCTATAGAAATGCAAAACGGCGTAATTCTGTCCTCCTGCTTACCGCATCATTTATAAGAAAACATTTCATAACATTAACATATTCGAGGTGGTTTTAAATAACATATCCGCTATATTTATTTCTCCAAGTTATGTTTTTGTGTGCACTGAGGAGTCTCAAACAGGCGTTTTGTTTAATCATTTTAAGATTGGCTTTAATCAATGTTTGAAAATGAATTATTCATATATGATAAATGAGAGGTAACATTTTATTTATGGTATTATTCCCAAATATTTCTCTCTATTCTTCCTTCTGCCAACGGTGTCACAGTTTCTCGTCTCTCCCGTTGTTGTGCTTAGTGCGTACGCATGGGTCAGAGTTTGCGTGGAGGACCGCACGTTTTCCCGTCAGGTTAGTATTTTATAAATCGCAAACATTGCGTAGAAACTGGCGTACGCCATTTTTTGTGCGTATATCCCTTTATAAATGAGGCCCCAGTTTGAAGAAAGGTGTTCCAACGGTTGGAATTGTACGTTATTTTAGCAAAGTTGTCAATTTGCTAGGTTTTACTATAAAAAGTGTAATTATCCAATGCACTATATAGCTGTCTAAGTGAATTACCCTACACAATTGTAGGGTCGCCCAATCGTAAAAACACCAATTCTTGTAAATAAAATGCTTTAATTAGCACTTTTACCCACCAAGCTTTACAATTGTCTGCTCATTCACAAACACACAAACAAAGACGGCAGCGAGCTACCATGTTATGCCATTTAGGGTTCAGTGTATTGCCCAAGGACACTTGGAGATGTGCTAAAGGGACAACATGCTTAGTGAACCACAGACGCCCCCAGTTTTAAGTGCACATGAACAATTTATGTACATACTAACATATCTCTTAACACCCCTTTCACAGTTTTCAAATCAGTTAAAAAATGTGTACAGAGGAATGTTGGATCCACTGACCTGAAGTTATCTGCTTGGATCCAATACTGTGTGTGATTATGACTTCATTAAGGCAAATATATGAGTTCAGCAGAACCGATGAAAACACCAAACTATAATTATGTTTATGCGGTGGCAACCTCATTAAGTTAGATAAAATTGCATACGCTTGCTGTAATTGAGAGTATCATAGACATATAATCAACACCAGTTTAGTATTTGTACCATCAACATCATGAATCAGATCCTGTTTTCCCCCTGACGTTATTTGGAGGTTGAAATGAACAGCAGTCTGTATTGGGGTACCACCGGCACACATTTCTGACCACCATCTGTCACTTACAAATGCTTTTGGGATACATTTTAGTTGATGAATTTCCCACATCCATAAGAATTCAGGAAAACAAGCTGTGAAAGGTATGACCGTTCCATCTGCAGTCTCTAATTTGCGGGATGTGGTGCACACTTATCAAGCCCTGTGCAATTATGCACGCCTCTTCTAATGTGAGTACCTTGATTAAATCTTTCACAACCAGCGCAGGCTTTCAACAAATAAGTACAGGAATATCTGCGCTTGTATATACAGCAAACTGAGCAGGCTTTTTAAAACGTTGATACAGGACAGGAGTGTGGATGATGATTTCAAATCGATACACACACAGCTTCAATCCACCATGACTCAGCATTACTGAAACACCTGAGGACCACCATGTTGTTTCAGTTGTCCTCTCTGTACTTGCATGACTATATGAAGTTGTATCGCATAAAAGATAAACCTTTGGTTCCAATATAAAAGCACAACGTTCAAATATGGTGTAGAAACTTTAGATTGAATCATTGTAATATGATCATATTTGGGTTGGTAATTTACTAAATTCTTTAAACCTTTTTCGTATTGTAGAAAACTATGACACAATGGAGCACAGTGTATTATACTAAAAATCTATTTCATCGTTGAAATATTAATATATATTCTGGTTACAGGTGCGCTGTGGAGTTCTTTTTCACAGCAACAATGAATACATTTACATCTTTAAAAATATCTGCAAAGAAAACATTGAAATCGCCAGTTAACAGTCTTCTTCCCCTTGGATACAAACAAACTGTGATTACATTCAGTGTTTCTCAGCAACCACACTGTATTGTTGTCGAACAAACTCAAAATTCCCCCTGCAAAATGTTGCAAAATGAATAACAACATTTCGGCCATCTCATGAAAAAAATTGCTCCATAGCGCTATTTGTCAAAAACGGAAAAGGGTACCTGTAATATCATAACAATGATCATAAGCATATTTAATACACCTTGAACTGAATCAGAGGTCTACAATTGTTTCTAATTGTACTGGTGTCTTTGTGTTGGGGGTGTCAACTTTAACTTGTTAACGTTCACCATTAATCCGCAAACCTTAATGCGTTAAAAGAAATGCACACATAATATGGAGGGGAATCAAAGTGGCTCTGGTTACCAATAATAATACCATTGCAGTAATGTATTACTTTTTGCTGTAACAAAGTAATGTGACGCATTATTATTGACATTTGGGTAATATACTACCCGTTGAATTGTTACAATTCTCAGTAACGCAGTTACAACTAGGGATGCACGATATTGGTTTTTTGAAACCGATACCGATACCGATAACTTCCTGCTTATCAAGACCGATACCGATAATAAAAAAAAAAATTACGCCACTAATTATTTTAACGCGATTAACGCATGTGTATTTTTTTTCCTCGGCCGCCCCGTAGTTTCAGAGCGCATCGAGTTTAAAATACCATCTACAAGCTGATGCTGACAGCCCCGCTCCTGCCGCCCGTTTGTGGCAGACCACACTTCCACGCTCACCGGCAGGCACCGACTGACCATCTGGAGGACCGGGAGGGTGTGTGTATGTGTGGTCCGAGCGAGCGAGAGAGAGAGACCAGGTTCGAAGTATTAGGGAGCGCTGGATTTGTGAAGAACTCCCCTCTTCCTAAACCACTAATACCACAGTACTGGCAACACGGGAGGAGCCGAGTGAAAAACAAGCGCCCCTCATCCCAATCCACCCACACCGCAGTATTTTTTTCTTTTTTTTTACCCAAAAAATATATTGTATATTATCGGGGCTATTAAAACTGGTATCAGGTTTATCGGGATGACGTCATAATTCCTAATATCGGACGGATAATTATCGGGCCGATAATTATCGTGCATCCCTAGTTACAACACATTTTAACCCAAAGTTAAATGGTGTTTTGTTTTTTAAGAATTTACCAACATTGCAAGACATTCCGACACCAGAGAAAATGTGTGCAGGTAGATTAGTAAACCTGGTGTTTACCCTTCAGGCTCATCAAGATCCCTTTGTTCTTATTTCCATAATGACCGCCTCGCTGCACATTATCCCGCTTATTACACGGCCATATACTATAATACAGAGCCCATTCCGTGTTCCTGTTATTGTTTACTTCCTCTCTGCGTTCTTCTGGTGATTTATCTGACATCCAGCGCCACATCTTTGAACCTCTTTTCCTTTCTCTTTCTTGATAGCACCCTTCATTATAGTCCTTGACAGTGGTCTGTACTACCAATTGACAACGTGTTACATGTTAAGAATTTACAATCAGAGTTGAGTATTCAACTAAGCCGTGTAATAAAAGTTGTTTGTAGCCTTAAGGACAGTTGTTATGCTATACCACATTGCCCTTCACTGGATGTATAATGAGCTGCACTAAACTACATTTTAGCATTTAAAATACCTAGCCATTCTGTTGCGGTTATTTTGGTAAAGTAACTCAAAGGTAATATAAAAGTAGTCTAACTCATTACATTTAACAGACAGTAATATTGTAATGTAACTTATTACTTAAAAAAGACAGTAATAAGTAATATGTACTGTATTACATTTTGGAAGTAACTTGCCCAACACTGGAAATCATGATATAATAAGGCGAAAACCCCTCTGAAAATCTATTACTCACAGTTCCTTTTGAGAAGGGGGAGTCCATCCAAACATGTAACTGCTTGGCAAACCATTTCCGTTCTCACAGTATTGCAGAACAGCAGACTTAAGGACAATGGTTGACCCATTGAAAGTTTCCAATTGGAAGCGTTTTAAAAATAACTCTTGGCCACAAAAAGAAGGCACCTGCTCAGCAATAATGTTTGATAACCTACAGAGTGCACAGTGAAGCACAACTGTTAGTGCCAGTTGGGTCTAATGTGAGCCAAGAAAACATTTCCCACATCATTACCCCACCAGCAGTCTGTACTTTAGACAGCAGGACATTTGGATCCGTTTATGCTGTTAACGCTACTGCCAATGAACCCATCAGCAGCATGTTGCAACATAAGTATGCTTTCAGATCAGGCAAATGTCCACTGTTGCATTAACTCAGAGAACTAGGAGGTCACTTTGTTCTTCTTCATCTAGAACCCATTCATTTCAACTTGTATCTACCATGTTTTGTTAACTTTCTCAACGCCTTGCCATTCTCTCTATGACATCTTTCATTTACTCAGACTTCTGTGCCCTGAGGTCTGCCACTGCTCATCACAACAATCCATGGAAACTCCTGACTTTAAAGCACAAGAATGGCAGCTATCTCTGAGACACTTAATCTGGTGTGTTTGATACCAATGGTAGAACATAAAGGCACTTTAATGCCATTCCATTGTGAATGAAATTCTTGACTCCGATGCAGTGAGTAGAATGAAACGGTAGTGTGAGGATGGGACAATGCTGAGCAGGTGTGGTTGATTATATTATATAGTTGGTTTCACAGTATAGATTTCAAGGTCAGATGTGTAAGGCTGCTCTGCAAATGATTGGATGTATTTTAAAAAGGTAGAATGAAAATCTGTAGTCAAATTGATTCCTGGATCTGTGTTGAATAGATTTTAATTTCTATGTGGAATGGATTGTGGGAATGGGTGTGCTCCGCGTTTCTCCCGCACATCTTGACCTTGTGTGAGGCCCTACCTGTCCAACAGATGCTGTCAATGATTTTTGCCAAACGTGCAGTTTGGGGTCCCTACAGATATCCCTTTTGTGCATCCAGTCTGCACTCTGCTTCTGTCAGCAATCCGCTTTTCTGATTTCCCCACTATGTTTTGAACCTAGTATTCTACAATAATAAAACATATTTTTGTTGTCCCATTTTACAAAGTTAGTTCTTAAAGTAATTAGGATTAGGGTTAGGGGTATGGTTAGGGTTAGGGTTAGGGTAATGTTGTGAATCGAGTGGCCTGTGTTCGTCGTCCATAACATACGCCTGCCCATACCATAACCCCACCACCACCATGGGCCACTCAATTCACAACATTACCCTAACCCTAACCCTACCCCTAACCCTAATCCTACCCCTCACACCAGATAGTGACTGGTTTTCGGACCCCCCCAGACCCCCCCAATAAAGCAAAACTGCAGGTTTCAGAGTGGCCTTTTATTGTGGCCAGCCTAAGGCACACCTGTGCAATAATCATGCTGTCTAATCAGCATCTTGATATGCCACACCTGTGAGGTGGGATGGATTATCTCGGCAAAGGAGAAGTGCTCACGATCACAGATTTGTTCAGATTTGTGAACAATATTTGAGAGAAATGGTTATTTTGTGTATATAGAAAATGTTTTAGATCTTTCAGTTCATCTCTTGAAAAATGGGAGCAAAAACAAAAGTGTTGCGTTTATATTTTTCTTCAGTGTATATAAAAACCTGTCTGACAATGAGCTGATCAGATTTGGCCACTTTGTGATGTCACACGAAGACACAGAATCAGCACTTTTGGAACAGGGCTCAAACAGAAAGGATTATGGGATGCTAAAATGCATGATCTGTTTGGTATTTCAGCCAAACACTTCAAAGTGATTTGTATATATCTGAGACCTATAATATATTGTTGAAAAATAGTATACTAGGGGACCTTCAAGTTTAAACAGGGAAGAAATAAAAACTAAATTGTGCCTCAGCTAAGCCTCTTCACATGTGATGTGTTATAGATATTCTTTTAAGATGTTGAACTACTACTGCAATTTTTGTAATTTAAATCAGTGAAACATTTGTGAGAGTATCATGAGATTAACTGAATCAATTCAAGGTGAATGTTGCCTGGTATTTATGTAAACATGAGGCTCAGTGCACCTCTCATGGATATTAATACTGAGCCGGTGGTACCAGAGGATGCAGCTGCCTTGCAGTGAAAGCACAGGGTACAGTCTCCTGTGGCCATCCTGTTTTTTTGGTGGAAAATGGACACTAAATAATAAATCAGTATAAATATTTACAAATGATTTGCACTGGGGAAGCAGAACAAGGGTGTTTATTGGGCTCAAAGGACTATCTATTTTTTTAAATGCGGAAAAACAAGTATAAGCTTCTTTTTTTTTTCAGACGCTGCAGTGCTTATGTGCTTGTTAGTGTCCTACTACCTTGTAGATACAAGGTAGTAGGACACTAACAAGCACATAAACACGCACATTCTCTCACTCTCACACACACACACACACACACACACACACACACACACACACACACACACACACACACACACACACACACAGCACACACACAGCACAGGGGGGTGGGTGCTAATGAATGCAGTACCACCTGTTCAGTGAATGATGTAATTGCTCTCAGCAGATCCCCATTTCCTCACTATTACGCCGTTTAACAGCACCATTTAACAGGTATGAAAGGTTGCTGCAGAGAGCTTTCCTCTCCCTCACACCTCCACCAATTTCGCATTAAGCACCATCTCCTGTCAGAGAGCTTTGGTCGCCTTTTCATGCAGCGGAGGAAGCAGGGGCATAAGAAATTAAGGACAAGTGAGGAAAAAGGGGGTGAAAATAAAAGGGATTTGAAAAGTGTAAATGAAAGGGTGAAGCTATTAGCAGAGAAGGGGGAAAGCCATTTGATCAGCAGTGGCTCCATCAAATCGATTAAACTTCATTCTCATGTGTCCGCCTGTTTGCTCCACACACACAAACACACACAAACCAGACTACAACATAGAATAACAAAGCAATCAAAACAAGAATACTTCTGGATTAATTCATCTTCACTTTAAAATGTTCTACCAGCCAATAGAAAGAGTGTGTGTAGCATATAAACAACTAGAAAATGCATTTCCTGCTGAAGATGTGTGCGAATGCTGTAAACTGTGTACATTTGTTGCTGAATTTAGCAGAAAATGCAGAAAAAGCTAATTGTTTTATTAGTTGAATGGACTCTGTAGATACTTTTAGCTACAAAAACCAAGTAAGTGTGTTGCTGAACTTAGCGGAGAAATGCAGAAAAGTGAAATTATTTGAATCAAAATTGTTACAGCTCAAATGCATTGCACTGGCTTTTTTTGAAAACTTGAAAGTGAAATGTTAAACTGGAAGAGTAGGACAAATAGTGAAGAAACTTAATATTTAAAATAAAATGTTTTAAAAGGTATAAACAACTAAATGTATAGCCTCAATGTCCTTAAATATCTGAATAATGTAATAATTGAATGGTTTCTGTAGCTGAAAGTAGGCTGAAGGAGTTAGATATTAAATGTAAGTAGTAGTGAATGAATGTGAAGAAGAGAAAAGAAAGTAAAAAGGCTTGAAAAGCATCAGAATATTTTAACTGCAAACTTTTGTTTGTTTTGTTTAACTTCTGTTTCTTATCCTATATATAATAGAACTGCTTGGGTCTTGATAGATTGAGTGGGGAAGTTCATGAGAACTGTCTGTCTGTCTGTCTGTCTGTCTGTCTGTCTGTCTGCCTGTCTGCCTGTCTGTGTCTGTGTATTCTCTTGTTCCGATTAACCCAGCCAAATCTTTTTTCTTGTTTTGTATCTATATCTACGCCGGGATCCGGAGTCGAGGCTGATCTTCTTGCTGTAGTCCTGTGTCTTGGATCCTCTATCCTGAGTTCCGGATTAAGTCGTGGACTTCGGGTCGTGGCTGAACCTGACTCTGCGGTCCTGCCTTTGGTCTCGCCCTGCTGCTTCCCTGATGGCTTCCACAGGATTGTAGCTGACATCCTCGTGGATTCATCTTCTTATTACAGACACATGCATTTCCTAACATTCGGTCTATATGCTGTAAAATGTATTATCTCTTTGATTTACACACAGCATCTATTGCACGTCTGTCCGTCCTGGGAGATGGATCCCTCCTCTGTTGCTCTCCCTGAGGTTTCTCCCATTTTTTCCCCTCTGGAAGTTTTTCCTTTTACGGTGTGAGGGTCTAAGGATAGAGGGTGTCGTTTTTCTCATACTGATATTCTGAACAATCTGTGCTGTTGTACTCGCTGTAAAGTGTCTCTACTGTAGGCTATTTTTATTATATGTACAGCACTTTGGCTCGACCAAAAATCGTTTATAAATGTGCTATATAAATAAAACTTGATTTGATTTGATTTTGAACTAACTTGATGGCGAGTGATCTGTCGCCATGGCAACGGCATTTAATGAAACCACTTAATATGCTTAGACGTGTTGATGGCTGCATCGTTACTAAACCTGTGAAGTGTTGGGCCGTTTGGAGCATTTTCACTGAAGTTATGAGAAAACCGTGTTTCATGGTGAGCATTGTGTTGCCATGGCAACGGCATTTGAAGAAATCTCAAAACTGTCACATATAATAATAATAATAATAATAAATGATATTTATATAGCGCCTTTCAAGGGCTTTCATATATATCTTCACGGCTGGACTGTTAGCACACATGTGAAGTTTGAGCACTTTTTGACAATTTTCATAGGAGTTATAGCAATATCATGTTTTATGGTGAGGGATGCGTTGCCATGGCAACAGCTTTTGAGGACAATTCACTAGCACCATTCACTGGCACCAGAGGTTGTGCTAGACTTTTTCGCTGCCCGACGGACAGAATCGTAAAACTTCTGTCAAAATCCAGAATTACCCGTCGGCCTTTACACAACTCTGATGGGGGGGGGGGCAGTTCACATGCACCGTGTTATGCATGGCTGATGCACCTCGCGGGAGCGTGCACAGTATAAAGCCAAAACAGACATTTCAATGATTTGTACGGCACAGTTAGGTTTGGAAACGGTATGATTTCCTTTTTGGAGGGCATGCATAACACCGGAGCCTCGCTGCGGGGAAATGTTGGCGCTGTTCCGAGTGTGTTCTAATCTGTCAAAATGACGGACTGCTTTCAGATTTGTCCATCATTGTTAAAAAATAGACGGAACATATTCGGTTATTCACATAGACATGTTGAGGGCTGGTCCATTAACCATTATCTGAAGTCTGGAGCTGTTTTTGACCCTTTTCATAGGCATTATGACAACATCGTGATTTTTAGCGAGGGATGCGTTTCCATGGAAAGATGCGAGGGATGCGTTTCCATATGGTGAGATGTCAGATTTGACGTAGAGCTGTTGAGGCATGGACCGGTGATATACAAGTGAAGACTGGGGGACGATCGGACCATGTCAATTGGAGTTACAGCGACATCGTGTTTTATGTTGAGGGATGCGTTGCCATGGTAACACCACATTATGTAACATCAGATTTGATGTAGAGCTGTTCAGGGCCACAGTGGTAACCATCATGTGATGTTTGGTGGCGTTCTGAGCATGTCAGTTGGAGTTATGACATCATCACACAAGTGTTTGAGCTAACGACGTTATGAAACACCTGTGCTTGAGCCCAGAGATCAAAGGTTTTCCATGGTGATGTGCAGTAATAAGTGAGAGGAGAGCCTTTCCATTGATCTGAATGAGAGACTCTTACATGTGAATGTTTTGTTGAATAACCGTTGCAGATATCGGTGAAATGTCAACGCGTGAAGCGTCTCAGGACCCTGACGAGCGTCTGAGTCTGCTTTTTATGTACCTTCGGGTCAATAATGTGGCCTTTTTGGAAGATTTTCTAAAGGTGTGCAGCTGCTGCTCTGAGGACATATCAGGCTTGATTTACAATGGGCCTTAATGGAGACATGTTGAAAGTTGTTGTCACTTCATGCCCTCAGGAGGCATTTTGTTAATTTTTTTGTCCTACTTTTTTTTTATTTTCCAACCTAAGAGAGGTTTTCCTACGTTTTTCACAAAAAACTATGTTCAAGGAGTGTAGGCTTTGGGAATTATGGCAGTTTTAAAAAAGAATTTAAGGCGAATTTCAAGCTCTCCTCCACTCTAGGTGTGACATCACGCACTCTAACCCTTAACGAGCTGAGCAAAACACACTCATGTTAAAATCTAAAGAAAGCCTCTTTACCAAGCTCCAAACTAAATATCTCAAAAAGTGTAAAATATATCAAACATCTGAACAAGATTTTAATAGCTGAATGTCTTGTGATCATTTTAAAGTTGGAATGAAGTCTCTAGCTAAAAGTATGTGGAAGGAGTAACATTTGGTGCACGGTGTAGTTAAAAGAGGATTTGAAGGTTCCTCCCATTGAGTTCCATGTTAAACTAGAAAATGCATTTCCTGCAGAAAATGCGTGTGAATGCTGTTGTCGTGGCTTCCTTCCTCTGTTTTTCCACCAAGCCACTAGATGCCTTAAACAGACAGTTCTAACTCGTTTCTTTCCTTACATTACTCTCAGTTTGAAGTGTTGCTTGGCCTCCGATGGTTTAGAAGATGTTGCGATGTATTTGCTCAAAATAAAATAACAAACTTTTGCACATGCAACAAAGAAAAATAGGCCTTTACAATATTCAAAAGAAATAGGGAAAACTCAAATAAAACCACACGACTTAGGTATTCTTTCTTTCTTGATAATGCTTATAACTTCACAACTTAATGGGTACTTGTACGGTTTGTATGTACGGTTACGAGTACAGTTGTGTACGATTAAAAACTGTTCCTCGACGGCGTCTCTCAACAGGTTGCCCATCACTGTGGCGTTGTAAGGGTTCAGCGTTAGAGTCTGTGAGCTTATTGTTTTGTGTTTATTCTGGTGGCCTTGCTGTTTATTTTGATGTTGACTCTGTCCTCTAGCCCTGTTTTCCTGTTGTCTTTTGTCGGTTCGTCTTGTCTCAACACTAAGTCCATGTCTGTATTTCCTCGTGTAACTTTGAGCAACCTAGTCGAACCTAGTGAACTTTTGAGTGTCCTAGTAGATCCTAAATACCTTTGTACTTTGAGAAGTCTTTTGTATATTAAAAGATAGTTTTGAAGTCAAGAAAGAATCGTGCATCTGAGTTCTTGTGAGTCCTTCGTGTCAGAACGAACCAACCAAACAAGATGGACTCAGCCGATTCCACCGTGTTAAAGACGGCTTTGCAGGCGCAAGGAACACGCCTGCATCACCATGAGGAACAGCTGACAACAATGAATCAGGGGGTTCAGGACTTAAATGCCTGTCAGCAACACTTCCAGTCAACAGTGACAACGGAAATAAATCACCTGGCGGAAAAGATGCGTGACATACTTACGCACCTCGAGGCACGTCCTGCTGTTCCTGCGGCAGAGTTTTCCGGTCCAGCGGAGGTCGGGTTTGCTGAGATCCCCATTCAAATACCCATGCCATCGTCTTCACTCCGCCTTGCTTCACCAGAGAAGTTCTCCGGGGATTCTGGAAACTGTCGTCCATTCCTGATACAGTGCGATCTCCATTTCAAACATCAGCCCGCAGCATTTCCCACAGATCAAGCTAAGGTAGCTTTCATAGTATCTCACTTGACGGGAAGAGCGGGAGCCTGGGCAACAGCTGAATGGGCCCGAGACTCGCCTGTTTGCCAGTCGTTAAGGTTATTCATGGTTCTATGAAAAACATTTGTGACCAGACAGCACCCGGGAGAGAGTCAGCGAGAGCCCTGGTGAACATCAAACAACGGCAGAGGAGAGTGGCGGATTACGGGATCGAATTCCGGACCCTGGCAGCGGAGAGTGGATGGAACTCAGCGGCTCTTTTTGATGCGTTTCTGCATGGATTAGCGGATCCCATAAAGGATCAGTTAGCTCCATTAGAGTTGCCTGTAGAATTGGACTCGCTCATCGCCATGGCTATCCGGGTGGACCAACGTCTAGCAGAGAGACGTCGGGAGAAAACAGCTTTCACTCCACTGTTCGGACGGGAGTTACAGAGGGAACACTATGGTTGGCGGAGTAATACCCGGACTTCGTCTCCAGAGCGACCAGCGCCACCTAGCGCCGCGGAGGAACAGATGCAGCTCGGAAGAGCCAAAGTCACTCCGGAGGAACGTCAGCGCCGCCTACGGGAGCGGCGGTGTTTCTACTGCGGCCAGCAGGGTCATGTTCTAGCAGCCTGTCGGGCAAAAGATCAGGCTCATCAGCGGGAAGAGGGACGCTGGTGAGCCGAGTGACTTCTTTCAACCCTTCCTCGAGAAGACTGACTCAGGTCCAAATGAAACTGAATGATAAAACTGTGACTCAGGATGCATTAATTGATTCTGGGGCTGATGAGAGCTTGTTAGACTGGGAGCTGGCTAAAGAGTTGAACTTAAACATTGTCCTTTTAGATCAGCCATTAGAGGCTAGCGCGTTGGATGGCCGCCTTTTATGTACAGTTACTCATCGCACGGAACCCATAGAAATTGTCATAGATCAGGAGCACCGTGAGCGTATTAGCTTTCATTTATTTAACTCAGCTCAACAGCCTCTCATTTTGGGCTACCCTTGGCTTGTTAAAAATAACCCTCACATGGACTGGCTTACAGGAAAGGTTAAGGGGTGGGGGAGTGAGTGCTCTCGTTCATGTTTAGCCTCTCATACAGTTTCGAGTGGACCGCCCAGATCTGGGAACTTTAAACAGACGTCAGATAGGGACAGTGTCACTTCTTCTAAACATTCTGACTTTCCTAACTTATCCAAAGTGCCAGAGTGTTACCTTGACATTAAGGAGGTGTTTAACAAAACACGAGCTACTTCCTTGCCTCCCCATAGACCGTATGATTGCCCCATAGACCTTCTCTCTGGCTCTACTATCCCCAAAGGACGGTTGTATTCTCTCTCTGGTCCTGAAAGGAAGGCCATGGAAGAGTATATCGGATCATCACTCAAAGCTGGCTTGATTCGGCCATCATCATCCCCAGCAGCAGCAGGTTTCTTTTTTGTAGGGAAAAAGGACGGTTCATTAAGGCCCTGTATTGATTACAGTCCACTTAATCAGATTACAGTTAAGAACAGATATCCCCTTCCACTCATCTCTACGGCATTCGATCTGTTACAGGGAGCCAAGATATTTACCAAGCTTGACTTAAGGAATGCATATCATCTTGTGCGCATCCGGGAGGGGGATGAGTGGAAAACAGGTTTCAATACACCTACGGGACATTATGAATATTTGGTAATGCCTTTTGGACTTTGCAATGCACCTGCTGTTTTCCAAGCCCTCATTAATGATGTGTTACGAGATTTCCTGAATGTTTTCTGTTTTGTGTATCTCGATGATATTCTCATCTTTTCCCCAGATAAGAAAACTCATGTTAACCATGTTCACCTTGTTCTTCAGAGACTCCTGGCTAACCATTTGTTTGTAAAGGCCGAAAAAGTTGAGTTTCATGTGAACTCTGTGGCATTTTTGGGCTTTGTGATTTCCCCTAACAAGGTGGAAATGGACCCAGCTAAGGTCAGTGACGTGGCTAATTGGCCCACGCCAGACTCTAGAAAGAAAGTTCAGCAATTCCTGGGGTTTTCTAACTTTTACAGACGGTTCATATGTAATTTCAGTGCTATTGCCTCTCCTCTCCATGCCCTTACCTCTCCCCATGTTCAGTTTGTGTGGAATCCACAGGCAGAGAAATATTTCCTGGAACTGAAGAGGAAGTTCACCACAGCGGGGATGTGGAAGGATGTTGCAGAATATTTGGCGGCATGTCCTGTGTGCGCCAGGAACAAAACTTCTCGGCAAGCTGCGGCAGGTCTTCTCCAACCTCTGCCCATTCCCAACAGACCATGGTCTCACATTGCGTTGGATTTTGTGACGGGATTACCAACATCGGCAGGTAATACCACCATACTCACTGTGATTGATCGTTTTTCTAAAATGGCACACTTTGTCGCCATGCCCAAGTTACCTAATGCCAAAGAAATAGCAGAGGCCATGTTGTCCCATGTGTTCAGGATCCATGGTTTTCCCAGTGATGTCGTTTCAGACCGAGGCCCTCAGTTCGTGTCACGTTTTTGGAAGGAGTTTTGTCACCTAATCCAAGCCACTGTTAGTCTGACCTCCGGATACCACCCACAGTCGAATGGACAAGCGGAGAGGATGAATCAGGATTTGGAGACCTGTTTGAGATGTCTAGCGTCCGAGAAACCTACCACCTGGAGTAAGAATCTGAGTTGGGTGGAGTATGCACACAACACTTTACCCACATCAGCCACTGGTATCTCCCCGTTTCAATGTGTCCATGGGTACCAACCTCCTTTGTTTCCGGAGCTCGAGAAGGAGGTCACCGTACCATCAGCCCATGCTCTAGTTCGCCGCTGCCGTCGGGTCTGGGCGGGAGTTCGCCATATGTTGCAGAGGAGTGCCGTTCGCATGAAGGTATTGGACGACCGGAAACGACGTCCAGCCCCCAAGTACCAGGCCGGACAACGAGTGTGGCTATCTACCAAGGATCTTCTTCTCCATGTCGCCTCCAGGAAGCTGGCTCCCCGGTTCGTTGGTCCTTTTCCCATAGCCAAAGTGATTAACCCTGTTGCTGTCCGTTTATGTCTTCCAAAGTCCATCAAGGTCCACCCCACGTTTCATGTCAGCAAGTTGAAACCAGTCAAAGAGAGCAGACTGGTCCCCGCCTCCACGCCCCCTCCACCTCCCCGGATTGTCGACGGGGGTCAAGTGTACACTGTGGACAAAATACTGTCTGAAAGGAAGAGGGGCAGAGGTAGACAGTTCCTGGTCGACTGGGTAGGGTACGGATTAGAGGAGAGGTGTTGGATCCCAGGCAGCTTCATTGTGGACAAGACCCTTATATCTGACTTCGATAGAGAACAGTCTCAGGCTTCAGGGACGTCTGGAGCCGTCCGTAAGAGGGGGGGTACTGTAAGGTTTCAGCGTTAGAGTCTGTGAGCTTATTGTTTTGTGTTTATTCTGGTGGCCTTGCAGTTTATTTTGATGTTGACTCTGTCCTCTCGTTTCAGGTGTCATCACTTCCTGTGGTGGTGTGTCACTTGCCAGCTTGATAGTGATCTCCTGTTCTGGATTGTTTGCACCTGTGCCTCATTAACTGTTGTGTATATGTAGCCCTGTTTTCCTGTTGTCTTTTGTCGGTTCGTCTTGTCTCAACACTAAGTCCATGTCTGTATTTCCTCGTGTAACTTTGAGCAACCTAGTCGAACCTAGTGAACTTTTGAGTGTCCTAGTAGATCCTAAATACCTTTGTACTTTGAGAAGTCTTTTGTATATTAAAAGATAGTTTTGAAGTCAAGAAAGAATCGTGCATCTGAGTTCTTGTGAGTCCTTCGTGTCAGGTGTTAGCACAGGCGCCGTGGGAATTCTAGTCCTTTATAGTGCGTTGACTACAGATGTCACAATTAGGTGGCCTTTCTTATCAAATCAAAATACTGGCTCTAACAGCTGTAAACTGTGAACATTTGTGGCTGAATTTAGCTGAAAATGCAGAAAAAGCTGAATATTTTATTAGTTGAATGGTAGCTGCTTTTAGCTACAAAAACCAAGTAAGTGTGTTGCTGGACTTAGCAGAGAAATGCAGAAAAGTGAAATGATTTGAATCAAAATGTTACAGATAAAATGCATTGCAATGACTTTGTTGAACACTTGAAAGTGAAATGTTCAACTGGAAGAGAAGGAAAAATAGTGAAGAAGCTTAATATTTAAAAGAAAAGGTTTAAAAAACATGTATAGCCTCAATGTCCTGAAATTGCTGAATAATGTAATAGTTGAATGGTTTCTGCAGCTGAAAGTAGGCTGAAGGAGTTACATATCAGATGTAAGTAGTAGTGAATGAATGTACTTCGGAAGAGAAAATAAAGTAAAAAGGTTTGGGAAAGCAGCAAAATCAGAATTTGACTGCAAACTTTTCGACTAAAACCATACTTCACCAAAAATATATAAAATATGTGGAACATGTTGAAGTCAGTATGAAGTCTCCATCAGACAGAAAATAATAGGCTGAGACAGTCTGTTAAAGTCCAGTCTGTCAGTGTTTGTTTCTGTGCTGAGCACTTAATCATAACAAATAATCATAACACCTGTGTGAGCCCAGAGATCAAAGGTTTCAATCTGCCCAGCAACACCATGGCAACCGACTGTAGCACTAAATCCCATTAAGAATGCATTGAGGATTATATCTGACAATTTTGCCACCTGTTCAAAAACTATGGCTCCTATAAAAAAATTATCAGAAAGTGAGCATCAGGGAACCCCAATGAACTGATATGTTTTGTTTTTTTTGTTTTGTGTGGTAAATGTGAAGATGGGAGAATTTCAAGCTGTCCTTCACTCTGTTTTGAGATCAAAGCACTCTAGACTTAACGAGCTGCTCAATACACACTAATGTTAAAATCTGAAGTTAGCCTCTTTACCAAGCTCCAAACTAAGTTAAATATCTCAAAAAGTGTAAAATATATCAAAAATGTGAATAAGAATTGAATAGCTGAATGTCTTGTGATCATTTTAAAGTTGAAATGAAGTCTCTAGCTCAAAGTATCAAATCAAATCAAATCAAGTATTATTTATATAGCACATTTATAAACGATTTTTGGTCGAGCCAAAGTGCTGTACATATAATAAAAATAGCCTACAGTAGAGACACTTTACAGCAAATACAGCACAGATTGTTCAGAATATCAGTATGAGAAAAACGACACCCTCTGTCCTTAGACCCTCACATCGTACAAGGAAAAACTTCCAGAGAAAACCCACAGTTTAAGGGGAAAAAATGGGAGAAACCTCAGGGAAAGCAACAGAGGAGGGATCCCTCTCCCAGGACGGACAGACGTGCAGTATGGTAAAGTATGTGGAAGGAGAAGCATTTGGCGTAAGGTCTAGTTAAAAGAAGATTTGAAGGCTCTTCCCATTGACTTCCATGTTAAAAAAAGAGTTTAAAAAGCTGAATATTTTAGAAAGTAGAACATATTTTTAAAAAGTGTTCCCATCATGTGCTGAAAAGGCTGAATAGTTTGATATGCTGTAAACAACATTCGCACTAATAAAGAAACAGAAGAACTATAGTGGAATGCTGTAAACAGCATAAAACATCTTGCATGCAGGCAGGTTGCACGCACATGGTGGGATCGTGAGCCAATGGGCCCCGACATGAAAATGGACCCACAACTGCTCCCATATACTGTAGGGGCAAAACACACACTTTATGGCTGCTTTTGCCTCATATTTGTGGTTTTGTGACCGTTGAATCTGTGCTTTTTTGTGTCTTAGTAGTCGTTTATAATCTATTCATAGTTTTAACTGTTCTTTTTTAATTGCTTAGATCATTTCTCGTTTTGTTTTACTTCTGTGTTTTTTTTTAAACTTTTTGTTGCAAATTCTTTGTAGTTTTTTTAGTATCTAATTGTGGTCATTTATTGTCTCTTTGTGGTTGTTTGGTGTATCTTTGAAATTGCTTTGTGTCTCTTCGTAGTCATTTAGTTTCTCTTTGTGTTTGATTTTCTCTCTTTGTAATTTATTTGTCTCTTTGTTTCTCTTTGTGCCTCTCAAGCTGTTCTATATCGTATATGGCTTCGCCCTCTAAGGCTATCGCTATTGGGTTATCCCTCTGCGCCCCCGCGCAGCACTGAAACACTTGTAGTCCACGCCCACCCGCTAGGTGGGCCCCACCCGCTAGGTGGGCCCCACCCTTGGGCCTCCTTCCGGTATAAATAGGAAGGTGGCCCGGCAATCTGCTCCCTCTTTTCTTCAGCAACCAGCAGTTTACTGAAGCACGAGAAAGCAACAGCATGAGCAATAAAGAGTGTGTCCGTATGTGCCCTTCGTGCAATACAGGCTACATTATGAGCTATGATTTGCATCCGATATGCGCAGCCTGTCTGGGGCCAGAGCACGCGGACGCGGCTCTCAGCCAGCTGGTCTCATGTCCTCATTGTGTGCGTCTTCCTTCATCCGACAGGAAGCAAAGGGCGGACGCCCTAGCTGCTGCGGGTGAGGAAGACGTCTGGGGTGGGCAGGTGCCCATCCAGGACAGCCGGTTTATGGAGGCGAGTGGGGGGCAGGAGTCGGACGACTCCTTCCCCATCTCCATCCAGGGCTCGCCATGCGGCTCTCCCCTTCCCCCTCTTCCCCGGACGGGGGAGACGGGGTCGGAGCGAGAGTCAGAGGTGGCGGTCGAGCACGTGGTCCCCTTCTCCGTGGCCACGGCGCTACCGGCATTGGGAGGCATCATGCTGGAGCTGCCGGAAATAATCGGCAAGGCAGCAGCATGTAGAGGTCTCCCCGTTCCACGAGTACGGGAGAGGGTGGCTCTGGATGACATGGCGGGCGTGTTTTCCCGGGTGCAGACGGGCAGGAGTGATCCGATCTGGCCGCGCTTCCCCGCCATTAGGCGGTATCAGGAAGGTGCAGCGGCGAACCCGAGGAGCTTGAGGGCTCCGGTGGCCTCCTTTGTCCCCTTCACCAGGTGGAGGGTTTCACAGATGAGGTTTTCCCAACCACCCCCGCTCTGGAACCGAGCTTAACGGCATTGTTCGGGGTAAGACAGGCCAACTTGGTCGCCGGACGGCACCCTATGTTGGCCGACCCCAAGGACCAGTATGTCGCCCGCCAGGCTGACCGGGCGCACCAGTGTGCGTTCCAGGCGTTAGCAGCGGCAAACAACATCGCTTTGCTGACCAACTCGGTGGTGACGTTGGTCGAGCGATCCACCACCGTGGCTCCAGAGGAGTCGGAGGAGATCGCTAAGGCGGCCAGCACGGCGCTCACGCTGTGCGCAGCCGTGGCGGTGTCCCAGGCGAGGATTACGGCATGGATGACACAGATCCAGCATCACCTCCGGTTACAGCAGGCAGCGGTCACAGAGCCAGTCAGGAAGGTCTTACTGGACGCTCCGATCAGCTCGGACGGGCTGTTCGGGCCCCAGTTCCTGACCATGGTTGATTCCATGAAGGCGGCTTTGGAGCAGGCGGAGGACATCCGCCAGCACGTCGGTTGGCTCCAGCCAGCGGTGAAGCAGCAGCGACACCAGCGGCAGCAGCAGCAGCCAACCCGGCCACAGCGGCAGACGGACAGACACCAGCAGCAACAGCAGCCGAGGCGTCAGAATCGTCCGTCAGCGGCGGCTGGGGCACCGACCCGCACCTCCAGGGCACCGTCCCGCACCGACGGGCCCCCACCAGAGAGGGGGGGTAAGAGGGGAGTGAGGTACTCCTGTTCGGCGGCTACTCCACGAGAGCCACCGAAAAAACAAAACCGACCTTGACGGTTTGAGGGGGAGTGTGATCGAAATGGTCACGTGGTCTGAGTCATCAGTTACACATGTGTGTCACATATCCCCCACCCTGGGAGCTGCCTATGACCTGTCGGTTAATAGCCAGCCGGGTTCGGTACAAAAGCCTGCGCTATTTAATCTATCGATTAATAAGCTGCGGAGCACAATAATTACACCAACTGCCTCCAATCTGATGATTAGTAGGCGGCATGGTTCGCGACAGATTTCTGATGGTTATGACTCTTCGGTTATTAAACCACAGACCTCGCGGCATTCTTCTGTCCGAGATAGGCCACCTATACACGGTCATAATGAGCCCATGAGAGCAGTGGATATTACTGCACACACCTCCATCCATCCTCTGAGCGTGTACATGTCTCATGATGCGAGGCGGAGTGATACGCAGCGCGTGGAGGCCTCCGCACAGCCCGCATCTATCAAAGCTGGGTTTCATGATCAACTGGGAAAAGAGCTGTCCTGTTCCAGCCCAGAGTATTGTTTACCTGGGGGTGGAATTGAACTCAGCCCGCATGAGAGCACGACTCTCACGGCAGAGAGCGGAAACGCTGACAGCGCTCCTTCAACGTGTCACACCACGCAGCGTGGTGACGCTGGAAAAGTCCCCACGTCCTGTCAGATGGGGTTCCCCTGGGCAGAGTTACGTCACACATCTCGGTGTTCACAGACGCATCTCTCTCAGGGTGGGGAGGAACGTGCATGTCACATGTTTTTCCACATAAACGTGCTGGAATTGATCTCCGTACGGAGAATAATTCAGCACTTTGCCCCGTTGCTGCGGAATCAGCATGTGTTGATTCGCACAGACAACAAAGCCGCGGCGGCCTACAGGGCAGGACACCGCCACTCATCCCCTGAGCGTGTACATGCCTCATGATGACAGCCGGAGTGAAACGCAGCGTGTGGAGGCTTCCTCGCAGCCCTTTTGCCTCACGGGAGGCTGAGTGCCCCAGCGGCAGCGCCACGGCGTCAGGGCTCGCTGCAGAATTCTGCTAGTTTTAACCTATCGGTTAATAAACTGCAGAGCTCGCTAATTAAGCCGGCTGCCACTAATCTGTTGATTAAGTAGACAGCAGGGCTCGCTGCAGACGCCTGCCGGTTTTAACCCCTGTTAATAACCTACAGAGCTCGCAGCATTCCTCTGTCCGAGATACGCCTCGTACACACGGCCTTAATAAACATGGCCTTAATAAACACATGAACGCTGTTATAACGCTTCATGTGGGCAGCACTGCACACACCTCCATCCATCCATCCCCTGAGCGTGTACTCATGATGAGAGTCGGAGTGAGACGCAGCGTGTGGTGGCCCCCGCCTTGGGTTGCCTCACGGGCAGCAGCGGAAGGGGCTCTGGCGTGGCTCGTCACCAAGATGACCAAAAACACATCTCGAGAAGTGCGCCTGGTCTCAGAGTGGCAGCGCGCGGGTCTGATGGACAGATGGATGAGCAGGCTGATCAGCAGAGGATACGTCCTGCAGTTCGCCTCTCCCCCCCACAGTTCAATGGGATACAGGAAACACTCCTGTCCTCCCAGAAGCTATGTCTTGCGCTCCAATCCGAGCCGCTGGAACTCCTGTTGAAACAGGATATCTCCAGGGTTCCTCAAAGGGAGGAAAATCAGGGGTTTTCACTCCCGTTATTTTTCTAATCCCGAAAAAGACTGGGGCAATGAGACATCCTCGATCTGTCAGTATTCCACATGCTGACGATCAAACAGGTGCTGGAATGTGTTCACCAGGACGACTGGTTCACTTCCACCTGAAGGATGCATACTTCCACCTGAAGGATGCACACTTCCACCTGAAGGATGCATACTTCCACCTGAAGGATGCATACTTCCACGTACCCCTCATCCCGAAACACAGGAAATTCCTGCGTTTTCTCATTTCAGGGAATATCAGACCAGACAATCGTCTGCCGTTCGGATATTTCCTAGCTCCTCCCATTTTTGTGTAGAGAAGGCTGGAGCCACTACACAGAGGAGGGATGAGAGTGTGGTTTTCTCTGGACGACCTGCTAATTGCTGGCTCGCTCCAGGGAGGAAGTCGCTTTCCAGACGGTACATCTCATATCGCATCTGTCAAGCCTGGGTTTCATAAGAAATTGGAAGAAGATAAACTCAGCCAGCAGAGCGCGGCTCTCGCGGCAGCGAGTGGATAAACTGACAGCTCTCCTCCAGCATGTCACAACCCACACAGCCCTCTCCGTGACGCAGCTGCTCGGCGTTGGCGTCAGCTGGTCACGTGGTGATCCCCCTGGGTCTCTTCCAACAGGGGGACACACCAGAGGTGGTTCATTTGCTGCAGAAGCCTGCTGTTTTAAACCTATTGGTTTATAAACGGCAGAGCTCGCGGCATTCCTCTGTCCCAGATATGCCTCCTACACACGGTCATAATAAATCCACGAGCACCGTTATAACGCCTCGTGTGGACAGCATACACATACCTCTCATCCTCTGGGCGTGTACGCGCCGCATGATGAGAGACGGAGTGAAATGCAGCGTGTGGAAACTCCCTCGCAGCCCTTTGCCTAAAAGTGTGAGGCTGTGTCGCAGGCGTATGTCTCGGTAGAGCCCCGGAGAACATGCGCACTCCACCAGAGGAATTCCTCCTCCACGGCTTTGCACGGAGGAATGTCAGTGGAAGATATTTGCACGGCTGCATCTTGGTCTTCCCCCTGTTCATTTATTCAATTTTATTTGAGGGATGTTTCCCTTTCCTCTATGACGCACCCTGTACTGGGTGTCCTGTCAGAGTGAGTGACGTCAGAGAGCCAACTGAGCGCCTCTCTCCTGCCTCTCGGCATACAGAGAGCGGCCTTTTCCCCTCGTAGGAGAGGGACGTTCCCCTTCCTCTAATACACTTCGTACGAAGTGTCTGATTAGAGTGGCCAGTACTCAGCAGGAGTAGCGATCTGACTACTACTACTGGGCGGACCAGGGTTAGGTAGTACATCATCCGTACGTCATCCGTACGTCAGGGATCCAGCTGAGCACTCTCCTACCTGGCTGGCGCGGAGAGAGCGGCTGTTCCCTCTCTATGATCGCAGGATAAGGTGGGACCTTCGTCTCTACTTCTCACAGCGGTCGGTATGTATTGTTCCCAGCCTTCACCCCGTCAGGAAAACAGGTATGTTTGCTATGTTCCAGGGACGGGGAGGTGCCATTACGCATGGCACAACAGGCAGGGGGGTGTTATTGAGCAGGTGTGTCTGTGCTTCTAGTGCTGGACGGACCCAGTGGGGCGCAGACTACATCATGCTTTGCCCTTAACCCAATAGCGATAGCCTTAGAGGGTGAAGCCATATACGAAATAGACCTGGGGTTACCTACTGTAACCCAGCTTCTATGAGTAATGGCGCAGCCCTCTAAGCGCTGGGCCCCACTGGCTCTACGAATAGCTGAAGAAAAGTTATATTGTATGGGAGCAGATTGCCGGGCCACCTTCCTATTTATACCGGAAGGAGGCACGAGGGTGGGGCCCACCTAGCCGGTGGGCGTGGACTACAAGTGTTTCAGTGCTGCGCGGGGGCGCAGAGGGATAACCCAATAGCGATAGCCTTAGAGGGCTGCGCCATTACTCATAGAAGCTGGGTTACAGTAGGTAACCCCAGTGTTACATCGCTTTGTAGTTGTTTTTGTCTATTTGTAGTCTTTCGGGGTTTTCATGTCTTTATTAGATTTTAGGGCCCGTAACACTTGAAGCCCATGGACCAGTTTTATGTAGGCCCACGCAGTAATCCATCTTTGTACTCTTTGTGCTCCCATGGGTCATAATCATTCTGCACATCATGGAAGCTGTCAAACTGAGTGAAACAAGTCAAAATAAAACTGACATGTTGGTTTATTTCACCCTGTCGCCTAGACGTACCCCAAATGATACACTGATCCTCCACTATGGCACACTGCAAAGGTATTATTGTATGTATCCTTCAAGGTTCAAGGCTTTTATTGGTCATACGTGCATAGCTACAGTGTAGTTATGACGATGAAAATCTTAGGTCACAGGCTCCTCCAATAGTGCAACACAATACAACAGTCAATCAGAAAAAAATAGTGCAAGTAAATAGTACATATAAAAAGAAAAATAGTAAAATAGTGAAATAGTGCAAGTGATTGGAATGATATATTGGATAAATAATTTCTAAATAGAAACCAAGATAATGTTATGTTTCAAATTCAGGTGTTTAACAGTCTTATAGGATGAAACTGTCCCTGAGTGGTTTTAGTCCGGAAACAATACTTCATGTATTTCAAAACTCAAAAGCTTTTCAAAATGTTGTTCAGGCTTAAAGGGTAGCCAAATACATGTAACAGGTTTACGTAATCAGGATACAAACAATCAGAATGCTGGTATATTTTTGGAAAATTGGGATTAATAGCAGGATTACAATGTTAACATTAACCCTCCCAATTGTTCAATTTATTTAACAGACACTCAAAGCAAAAGCTAACTTATTGGCCATATAGTGTGCAAGCAACAGTTGCTCAGTCTGCTGTGTGGCAGTGGGGATTGCCCATTGTTACCATGGCCCATTATTCAAAAACCACGAGTGTAAAACATTTTTCCTTTGAGGCCCATTTGACGCACAGCACTTTACCCTAGAAACTAATGTCTTTCTTCCAAGAGCCCATTGCTCTGAAAATACACAGAAACCCTTGGCTAGTTATTATGAAGAATGACATTATCAGACCTTCCTAATTTTACTACTACTATATATTTTAAGTCTGGCGAGTACAGCTACAATGGTAGCGTAGCCTAGTTGGATCGAGCCGATCTCCATTCAGATAACAAGCATCAAAATGTTTTTGCCTGCCGTCTTGGGTACACACTTCCCAAAGCAATCATTTGTGTGTTTTACTAATCTATATTAGTATGATGTTATAAGGTTAATGATGTCTGGTAGAACTAGTGCCAGTAACACAGGGAGAATCTTCGCTCTACGTCTGGTATTCAGTATACTTGAGAGAACTACAAACACATTTTATTAACAGTTAAATGTCACTCTTACTTAGCATCTTAATGGCAGACCACCAGAATTGTATTCTGAGGAGTGATTCATTGTATACAATGTGAAGTTACAGAAATTAGTTCTGATGGTGGTGGTTCTTCTTCACGGTAACCCAGCGACCCTCCCTAAAATAGCACCGAGCTCAGACAGTCTTGCTCATGAACACAAATATCACCGGACCTGTCTAAGACGGTAGGAGTAAACATGCCGCTGCTCTGTGTTAACCTTCAATGATAACTCTGACATTTAGGAATTTGACATTTTTCACTTTTTCCCCCACATTGAATACACAAATCGCCCTTTGTGTGCTGGCTATCTTGACTTCAAGGGTCAAAACAATTCATGACATGGTGTAATTTCATAAATGCATGATTGTCATAGATAAATGGCAAATCAAGCATACAAGGCATCTAACCTCAGTCCTTTCTATCTGAATCTGACCAAGGACCTTTGTCAGAGGAAATGTCATAATTGCCTTTCATTGAATGCTCTTATGGAAATGTATGTAAAAGTCATTTTAAATGATCTCCATTGTGAGACTTAAAGGTGCCACTTTTAGAGGATACAGTTTTTTCCCAAATAGCAGTGAGACTAGAACATTGAAATATACAATTCAATAATATTCATCATGCTAACATGTTTCAACAACCGTGTCTCAGCACACCCAGGGATTATGGAAATGCTAAACAGTTTGTGCCCATCTCATGTACATACATTGTATAATTACAGTACATAATCAAAACCAGAGAACAAATTCAACCAGTCACATGTTCATTGAAAAGTGTCTGGCTGTGAATAAATGTGGCTGCCTTATGTAAATATCTAATATCCATATTGTAATTATGCCATCAATCAGAGCCAAGCTGGGATCAGAGTGATACAATATTGTTTGTCAAGGCAGAATATAGTCCCTCTATCTTTCTCTCTCTCCACTCCTTCTCAGTCTTTCCTTCCATCTTTAACTCCCACTCTATTTCTCTCTTCATGGAATCATACAATCTCACCCTTTCCCTGTTTTCCCTCTACAGGTCACACCAGTACCAGCCCCCTCAGAGATTGAGAATCAGCAATCAAGTACTGTACAATTTCAGTATTCATATAATGGCAAAGTCTTCAAAAATAAAAGCCTAAAGGCAGAGTAAAATATCTGCATGCTGTATAAAAAATCTCCTGATCAATATCCAAAGGAGCAATGTTGATTATTATTACATTGTTCAGTTGGATACTCGATTCTCATTGGTCAATTTGGACATTTCAAAGGTTGTTACTTGCTAACACAACACTACTAAGGAGAACATGACCGTTGCTAAGGAGAATTAAGGGACTATGCGTAGTCAAATGTTTTGGCGGGAAGAAGTCTGATTAATTTAAGGTTAGCAGTGGACAACAAACATAGGTTTTCATTTCTGGCTAAACACTCCCCAGGAAAGAAAATAATATTTTTTGACATGCAACAACGTTCTCTAGTGGGATTTAAACCTTGGATGTTGGGAGTCATGGTCCACACATTGAAAGCTATGCAATGTTGGCATGTATGGAAGTACAAACAAGACAATTCTTGCTGAAAATGATAGAATATACCAATATAATAGAGGAACAAAGGAGAATGTTTTATAAAAAAAATCTGCCAGTGGTCTTTCTGTAATTCTACCAACACAAAGGCCAACATATTACAAACTGAACACAAAATATATATTCTTAATGAATAATTAGGGCTTTAGATTTTAGGAAGTCAAAGTACAGTGGGGTGTGTTTGTAGTATTTAAAAAAACCATTGGAACAGTTCCCCCCTTCTTTCTCCCCCTTCTTTCTCCCTCTATGGGTGGTTGCTGTCAGTCTTCCTGTCCACCCACACAATACAGGGTGACTCGGCCCACCTCTGCCAAACACATACATACACTGTAAAATATTACCTTGATTTCACAATATTTAGCTGTAATATTTTACAATAAATTACTGTTTTACCACTTTACAGTCTTTACCTGTAATGTTCACAATATAATACTGTAATTTTGAATTTCACAGTGAAATCAATACAGGCACAGTTCATTACTGTGAATGTACAGGATAAATGATTACCAGGATTTCACAACATATTACTGAATTATTTCACAGTAAAATTCTGTATTCAGACCATCCTCTGTGATAACACAACACATTAAGTGATTTTCTCTTGCTTGGCTTTAAATACTAATTTCTTTCTTTGGTGCAGGTTTTACTTAAATTGAAAGTGGCACCGCTGCATGTGCCTTAAAAAAAACGATGCAACATATAAATCTATGTAAAATTGAAATGGTTGTCTTGGCTTATTGTTTTCAGGTGCTTCCTGGGCATTAATCCTGAGACGGGCTCGAAAGCCAAAAAGAGGCATGGCAATTTAAACCCCCATGTCAGCACATTCTTCAGAAAAATTGTTGACTTCGAGTGGATGTCTGTAGACATGTTACGTGCTCCCCTCCTTGTTTTCTTTCTGTCTCCCTGCTGCAGGGGCACCTGGTCTGCCCCTGGCTCCGCCTCTGCCCAGGTGCACCTGGTCTGCACATGGTCTGCCCCTGGCTCCGCCTCTGCCCAGGTGCACCTGGTCTGCCCCTGGCTCCGCCTCTGCCCAGTTGTTCCAAATTCCACTCAGCCGTGTATATATAAAGAGAAGCTGGAGGAGAAGGATGTCTCGCCTGTCCTAACGCCGGGAGACAATCTCCTTAGAATACCTCTTTGCCATTTTGAGCTGTAGGCCATATTTTTGCAGGTGTGTTTATGTTTAGCCTGGAGGACCTGGTAGTCCAGTTTTCGCGGCTTTATTTTGTTTCCCATAGGGTTTATAATTGATTTCTGGTTGGAGGGGGAGTTCTGGGTCCGTGGTGTGGCTGGCTCGGGTTCCCTCCTTCTGTTTGTTCCTTTTGGCCAGTCCTCCAGACTTCTTTTTGTTTCCCGTTTCGCTTGCAAACGGCTGATTATCACTGAATGCTCAGCACGAGCCACTACCGCGGAGTAGAGGTTGGGGCCGTAACAACATGTCCAAGACACTGTGAAATATACTTGTTGATTGAGCTGATTGAATTGTGTAGTTATGGTGAAATCCCAGTGAACTAGTCAGATTTACAATATATTATCGTATTATTTACATTTTTATATTTATAGTAAATTACTGGCTACTGTGTTGAATTACTTCTACCGTAATAGTGTGAACATACAGGCAATTACTGTAATTGATTTACATCAAGGTACCATAATACCACAGCTCTGTACTGCTATATCACAGTAATTCCATGGGCATGGCAACTGTAAAGTCACAGTATTTAGTTGTACTTTTATTCTAATTTACTGTAAAATATCTACAGTAAATTACTGTGAAATATTCACAGTCAATTACTATGAAATCCATGCAACGAGTAGCCAGTAATTTACTGTAATTTTACAGTCAAACATTTTACAGTGTAGAGACAACCCAAACAAATCACAAAAATACTCACACAAAGGATGGGAACACGCATTCAGCCCAGGCATTCTCAAACATTTGGAAAATGTACTGGTCTGTATTTGTGCAGGGAGAAAATAACATTTTCTTTTATAGAACCACAGAATCTAAATTCAACTTAAAAACTAAACATGCTGTTCTATGAGCCCTTCTATGATTATGTAGCTCAAGTTCTGATAAAAACAAGTTAGATGTACTTGGATGCAAACAAACAATTTGGCTTTACTCTTATATTTAAGATATACTGTAAGTCACATACTGTACAGCCACTGGTTCTATGCAGTCAATTTCTTTATCAATTACACAACAATTCCTGAGGAGCATATGACAATGGCAAAACAAACAGGACTGTCATTGAAGGCAACATCCTGATGAGCGTGGAGGGCGTGTTTCCAACATTGAGGAGTGGGAAGCTGAATTGGTGTTACAATCCCAAGCACCTGATGCATCGGGTGATTCGCACAACAGCAAGCAGCTGTTTAGGTGTCAGTGTGCTTCCAACAAATTGTTTGTCAAGCGGGTGAGCAGCAACCCACACCCACAATTTGGGGTCCGCATCTAAAGGATTTCTATAACTTTCTGAAACTGGCAATTTTTGAATCACGCCCACTTTACAGAGTGATTGATGAGGTGTGTCAAGGTAAAAAATAACACTCTCTTTGAAGCTCTCGATGTCTCTTGCTTTTTTTCTCATTTTCTGTTGTGTTTTATATGTGCAACCAATCGACCCTTCATAAGTCCCGTCCCTTTCGGTTGCATGATCCGACCCGAACCCTAAACAGTTCAGTGTGCTTGGTCAAGAAGAACCTTGGTCAACTTCCCCCTTTTCTTTCTTTTTTTCCTTGAAAACCACATTTTGAAGATGGTTAAAAGCTGCTGGCCAATTACAGTTAATGTATATGTAATGCTACACAAACAAATGCTAACCTGATGTCATGTGTTTGGGTCTACATCTTTTATTAAATGTTCTTTTGGCACTCTGTTCTGAATCCAATTTGACTTGTTATACATTGTTTATATTCACACCAGATAGCCAAGACTGGACCATGCAAAATGAGCAATCAACCAGAGGCCCCAGACCTCCATAGTCCCTTAAGGTGCAGTTGCATCAGGGTGTTAAAACAGCACAAATCAAGTACTGCTGACACAAAAGACAAAATCCAAAAAAGCAACATAATGTACTTTTATCACACAAAATTGAGCTAAAATATGGGTTTCAAAAACCCAATTCAAACAGTCCCCAGGCACAAATATCTGGGAACTTACGTTGCAACAATATCGGAAAGTATAGAAAAAAACAAAAACAAGAGTCTGTATATGCAAGTGTGCCCCGACAGTGTTCACATGCATAAGCACATCCTTTTAAAGTTCCTAATCTAAATCTATCAAATCATTACCTCATTAAACTCAACATATGCTAAGTTGAAAGCCATCAAAACATCTCCCTCAGTCTCTGTTTGTCTTGATCATCACACATGTTACACAAGCCACATCATACCATACACAACAGATGAAAGGAACACACTTGACACAACATCTTCCCTTAATGCCAAGATGAAATAAACAAAAATATGAAAGAGGAAGATAATCATTACGGAATGTGTTTTTATAGCAGCAAGAATTTGCATAGACCAATACAATGTGACATTGTGTTTTTATTGTTAGACGTGCTTGGCTTCAGCACATGCAAGGATTGTGATAAAGCTGTGAAGGTAATCACAGAAAGACATGCTATTATCGAACAACAAACACTATATGTATGCTATCCATATTTATGTTGCTGCATTCACCTTTCCCCCAGACGCATCAAACAATAAATGGAAGCATCAGTCATTCATAGTGACGTCTGGAATCAATTTGTATCGTTACCATTCAAGGTCCTTCATTTGCTACACCATATTGTCTCTTAAACATTACAATTTCAGCCCAAGAGCCCCGATGGTATCTGAAACGTGTTCCAAGAAAATTGGTGAACAATTATGAGAAGCTACACTTGAAGAAAAAGTGGTGAATTTAAGCAATTGAGAGCTACAAAAACTGACCATCTCAAAACACATACAGTATATCAAGTCGCAAGGGACACTCAAATGGTAGAAATGCAACACGTTTTGATGCCAACCACCATAAAACTCAACAGAAAAAGAAGAGGAGGTTGTTACTAAATGGTAAGTCTCGATTTGCAAAACATGACGATGCTCTTGAAAGGCTTGCAGCTCGATAACCAAACCTCACCTATCTAGCATAAATGTTTACCAGCTAAATTTGACAAGAAGAAGATGTGGCAATACATTTACAAGTGAGTACCAATTCCAACCCATTCATACATATTCAGAGGATGTCACCTGCTCACATTCACACACGTTCATACACATTTACTCATGCCGGCAATGTATACTCTACTACCCTGGCTCCAAGCAGCATTACAGCATCTTCAGTGCTGCGTCAAAGTTTATCAATGTATTTGTGCTTAAGAAATGGAGGGAAAAATACTTTAAGCCCATTGGTGATTACGTGTACCAACTGGGGAACATGGCTGAATCAAGTCCAATGTAATACGTCTTTAACCCTTAAAAAAACAGCTCAATGTCAATGAAACTAACTATGAATCTGCTTTGGACAAGGTTTGTCATATATTAATCACATTTCTTTGAAAATAATGTTTTACCTCTATTCAAAGATAGTGGGCTTGATACTCATATATACCGTTCAATGCAAAAGTTTTACGTCTCATGTTAAGATTACTATATAGCAGAGGTGTGGACTCGAGTCACATGACTTGGACTCGAGTCAGACTCGAGTCACCAATTAGATGACTTTGGACTCGACGTGACAAAATCACAAAACACTTGCGACTCGACTTGGACTTGAACACCAATGACTAGGGACGTGACTTGGACTTGAGCTTTCTGACTTGAGGTGACTTGATACTTTAATGCAGGGGTCTCCAACAGGCCGATCGCAAGATGCCGCTAGAAGAGCACACTCCCGTCGGGGGGAGCTGAATCTCCAGCCGCTTCTACTCTTGCTGAGAATCCTTGCAGGCAGGGGCGGGTCTTTATTTAGCTGGGCCACCATGCGGCCAATCATATGCGAGGACACACTACCCCTGCGAAACGTAACCATGGTTGACCATGGTCACCATGGTATTCTATTGCCAACCATGGTAATACCATGGTATTATGGTACCACACAATACCATGATGGTCACAGTACCATGGGGAAGAAACCATGGTCTACCATGGTCAACCATGGTCAGCCTACCATGGTCACAATGTCAACTCCGGAAACCATGGTCCACCATGGTCAGCCTGCCATGGTCACAATGTCAACTCCGGAAACCATGGTCCACCATGGTCAGCCTGCCATGGTCTACCATGGTCAACCATGGTCAGCTTACCATGGTCACAATGTCATCTCCAGAAACCATGGTCAACCATGGTCAGCCATTTGAATATTTGAACCATGGTCTCAAGAAACCATGGTCTACAGAAACCATGGTCGACAATCATTCTAATTGTCACAAGTTAGACACTTCTATTATTGTTTGTTTGATGGCTCATCTAAACTCTCCTGTCATTTCAGATCCCGCTTTCCTCCAGGCCCTTGTAATCAGCTCATTTCCCTCACCTGGTCTCCTCAGCCCTTCCCCTCACCTGTTACTCATTCCCTCATCACTCCACAGTATTTATACCACCTCATTATCAGTTGTCCTTTGCCAGATTGTCTTGTCGTTTTCCGCCAAGCTCTCCAGTGAGTGTTGTGCTCTAGTCCCGAGTTTTGTCCTGCCCAGTTTTCGATTCCTGCCTGCCTGTCTGACGGATTTACTGGTTTTGACCATGCCTGTCCTTGACCTGAAATAAACTGAACATTACTATATACTGGTTGTATCTGAGTCGTGCTATTGGGTTCTGATCTGTGCCTGTGATTGTGACACTAATGAGGCTCATGCAGGCACCGTCACCTGGTGAATGTATATAAAATAGTCTTTACATTTTCACCAACAGTTTAATGAGCATTTAATGAGTATGTGTGCAACTATAGAGTGACAGTGTACTGTAGATGAAATGAAGTGCAATTAACATGATCTATATTATAAATATTTTAAAATTAAATGCTTGAAACTATTGAAAAGCTTGTATTAATTTATATTATTTCCAGTCTGGTGGACCATGGTAGACCATGGTAGACCATGGTTTATATCAGTGCTCTACCATGGTTGACTGTGGTGCCATATCCCAACCATGGTCTACCATGGTTATACCATGGTTAAATGAACCATGTTATACCATGGTAGACCATGGTCTACAATGGTTCATTTCGCAGGGGGAAGCGTCTGCCTTAGGATCATGGGTGGGGGCAGACGCTCCAAAGAGAGCGGGTGTAGTGGTACAAGCCAGCTACACAGAGCGACGGGGAGCCGGATTTAAATGCAAGTGCGTCGGAAAAAGTCAAGAAATTAGCGAAAACCGAAAAAGGCCCCTGCGAAACGTAACCATGGTTGACCATGGTCACCATGGTATTCCATTGCCAACCATGGTAATACCATAGTTGACCACAAAATACCATGATGGTCACAGTACCATGGGGAAGAAACCATGGTCTACCATGGTCAACCATGGTCAGCCTACCATGGTCACAATGTCAACTCCGGAAACCATGGTCCACCATGGTCAACCATGGTCAGCCTGCCATGGTCACAGTACCATGGGGAAGAAACCATGGTCTACCATGGTCAACCATGGTCACAATGTCATCTCCAGAAACCATGGTCAACCATGGTCAGCCATTTGAATATGGGCAAGACCATGGTCTCAAGTAACCATGGTCTACAGAAACCATGGTCGACAATCATTCTAATGAGGCTCATGCAGGCACCGTCACCTGATGAATGTATATAAAATAGTCTTTACATTTTCACCAACTGTTTAATGAGCATTTAATGAGTGTGTGTGCAACTATAGAGTGACAGTGTACTGTAGATGAATTTAAGTGTAATTAACATGATCTATACAAATATTTTAAAATTAAATGCTTGAAACTATTGAAAAGCTTGTATTAATTTATATTATTTCCAGTCAGGTGGACCATGGTTTATGTCCATGGTACTGGTGGACAATGGTTTATGTCCATGGTAGACCATGGTTTATTGTGACCATGATAGACCATGGTTTATATCAGTGCTCTACCATGGTTGACTGTGGTGCCATATCCCAACCATGGTCTACCATGGTCAACCATGGTTATACCATGGTTAAAGGAACCATGTTCTATCATGGTAGACCATGGTCTACAATGGTTCATTTCGCAGGGGGAAGCAGCATCTGGCTGCATTTCAATGATATTGGAGAAAGCAAAGCTGAGTGCAGGATTTGTAAAATGAAAATAACCTTCAGAGCAGGGTTTTCTTTTGGTAACCACTCAGGATTTATTGCCAGAGGTGGGAGAAGTTCAGATCTTGTACTTGAGTAAAAGTACCAGAGTGTAGGAATACTCGGTAACAATAAAAAGCCCTGCATTCAAAATGTAAAAGTACAAAAGTATTAGCATCAAAATATAGTTAAAGTACCACCTGCAGAGGTATCTAGATGCAGGTGTTCCTTTCCCCATAGAGACCGCCTCGCTGCACATTATCCCTTGCATAAAGATAGATTGTGGGTCCCTTACAACATGTTGTACACAGTGGAAATAAACATTCTGGTTACCATCAGGGATCTTATACATTAAACTCCTTCTGAATCAAACCGTCACGGTAGCCTTACCTTACTGATCCCTCTTAAAATAGAATAAAACATGTTACTTTACCAGCAGAGAGAAAATGGATTATTAAATTATTAATGTGACTAATAAAGAGTAGTTTGAACATTCTGTTGATCAATGTCATTACATTTGGTGAAAAGCACATAATGACTTGTTTAAGACTCGTTTTGTCAAAGTTTAGGACTTGGACTTGACTTGAACTTGCCCATCCTGACTTGAGACTTGACTTGGACTTGAGCACAAATACTTGAGACTTGACTCGGTCTTGAGCGCAAAGACTTGAGACTTGACTTGGACTTGTGCGCAAAGACTTGAGACTTGACTCGGTCTTGAGCGCAAAGACTTGAGACTTGACTTGAACTTGCCCATCCTAACTTGAGACTTGACTCGGACTTGAGCGCAAAGACTTGAGACTTGACTCGGACTTGCAAAACAATGACTTGGTCCCACCTCTGCTATATAGTATCCTCAACAACGTTTAAAACTGAGAAACTTGCAGATATGGATATGCATCTGATGCTGTTGTAAAGAACTGCATCAGCAGCTCTCCACACTCTTTTGAATCATGTTGCCTACTCGAGTCTTTCTCTGAAAGCTGTCATACATACTACTTTGCCACAAAAAGAAAATCTGAACAGCTGTACTAACTCTTTGCTGACTTTCTAATCATCCCTCTTTTTAGTTCCTGTTTTGTAGTCTCTCCTCATTTATTTTCCTTTCCCTTTTCTCGCTTAGGCTACCCTCTCAAAAATGCATGCAGAAGAAATGAATAAATGAGCAAGGCACATTTATTCATTCGCCTTTTCTGTTTCACATTCCTGTCAACAACAAAACAAACTAGCTGAAAGAAAACCGTCTGTGTGAGCTCCAGTTAATCCAAAGAACAGAAAAGTCTGCATTACAGTTTTTAGAAACTGCTCACTTTTACATTATTTTCATGTTAAAAAACTGTGTGTATATTCAGGGGAAAAACCCCATTTAAGTATTTTACATTCACCACTATTTCTCTAAAACAGATTATCCAAAATCTTAAATATTCCACAATTGGTACAATGTGTCCTGCGGCATTCAATTAGCCTCCAGCGTTTGAATCAGTTGTGTTGACGTTTGCGCATCCAATATTTATCTGAGGCATTTTTCAAACACCTGAGTGAAGAATAGAGGACTGAAATCACAACAACGGAATGTGCCGTCTCCTCTAAACTGCTGAGTTTGACTTGTTTTGGATCGTACATGCAAAAAAATTGTGCTCTGAAGCGTTTCCAGGAGAGCTTTTTCACATATGTTCCCGCTGCTTCAATGGAAGGAAGGCTGTACTCTTCCAACGCAGGACTGTGTTGTAGCGGTTATTTTACACCTTTTTTTCATATATTTCGGTTGATTTACGAAGTAAGAGGGGCACACACACGCACAGATGGAATCATAGCAAATCCGCGTGCACACACTAAATTTTGAGCTTCACAAATCAGGGGCTAACTCAGAAGTCAATATCCTTCTCCGGAGCGTTAAAAGACAATCAATGGAGAAATGATGGAGAAGGGCTTGTTCTGCAGAACTAAAGGGGAATGCCACTCAATCACTGTTCTCTTATATGTTCTTGCTGTGCCTGAGAACAACTAGACTAATATTTCACCATGACTAACCTTCCAACCACATAGACCATCTTCCAGAAATCCACTGAGAAGTACAACATGAGGCTCCATTGTACATCAGCGGCAGAAGAACAACAATTGAAAACCCGAATCCCCACCTGACCACTAAAACAAAACGACTATATCCCAAATCCGCAATATACTGAACTGACTGCTGCAAAAGAGAGGTTTACCAAACAAGAGTCTGGTGCTCATGGACATTTGATGGCTTTTGTCCACAGGGGTTGCTTCATCAACACAAAGTGCAAATCCCTTTTAGTCATGTATTTTAAAAGTCTACATGTTTTCTTGGAAATCTGGCAAAAAAGGGAGCAGTACTTTTTCCAGTCCTGAATATTGTATGCAGTTCTTCAACGACTCACTTGAGTTGTTGTGAGGCCGAGAACCTTTCCAAATAGTCTGATTGCCATGGCCTGAAGGTAGCCTGAAAGATAACACTATGGGTTGCTGTGTACAGTTGGTGATGGCTACTCAGATGAGCATAGTTTCGCAACATTTGGTCAATTTAGCTCTTCTCATCTGGAGTTAGGGGGACACAGTTTAGAAAGCTTTAGTAGCTTCATCAAATTGACAAAAACGGTGGGAGTTATGGTGAAAGATTTTTGAAATATAATGCGTTAGTCAGATGTAGCCAGATCACATTGCAAGTGCAAAGTCCTCTTGGTTCATCTTGATTTCCAAGCGGGGTTATCAACGATCGTAGGCTAAAATGGCATTGGAAAACATTTGCTACATTTGGAAAACTAGACCACACAAAATTACCGTAACAAAATATATTGTTGTGGCGATGAGCAATGGAAATATATGAACAGACTATAGCCAACAATGTGTTAGTCCTATTTTCAATACTTTCTGACAATACAATCCTTTCTGTGTGTTCGGCCCCAAGCCCAGCGGTTCCTAGTGAAGCTGATAAATCAACACATTAACAAAGACCTTCATTTTGGGAGACACTGACAAATAACTTGCATACAATTTGAATGTAGTACAGGACCGGGACACCCACTTTGACAGTTTATGACAACAAAGGAGGAGGTTAATTAAATCATATTTTCTCATGAATAATAGTACAGTACAAACAGTTAGTCAATGCAATTGTTTTCCTACCACAAACATTGGCTTTGAGAAAAGCCCACAGTGTGACGAGGTCAATTTCATTAAAGTTAATTTACTTGCTTGTTTCCATTCTCGTCTTTGTCAAACTCTACCGCCATGGACCACCACAGACCCTGCCCCCTAGTTATGGCATGAATACACAAATCAACTGCTATGCGGCTCGAGTTGTGCATTTAGCAGGTGTTTTACAACAGTTCCCTGCATGACTCCAGCAGTCAGATTTGATAACGCTGAACATTAACTGCTGTCTCCCCCGGCCATGGACAAGAGGGAAGATTTGTCTCCTCCCTTTATCTGTAATGTCACGTCAATGTACAGCCTCCTAGTGACGGAGCTGGAAAAGATGGCGGGCCGACTGTATGGGAGAACCCGTGGGGATTTTCTGGGGATCGGGTACATTGTCATGACAGCTGGAGCCAAAAAAGACCAGCTCCAGCTCAAGGTGCCAATCTTTGAGAGCTTTTTTTGAATCATGTCTGCTGAAGGCTGAGAGGAAATTCACATTTGGTTCAATTGGAATCGGAGGCCATCTGGGTTCCCTTAATTTAATTCTTCCAGTAGCACGCACACATCCGCACACATCGAAAAACACACAGGGGCGATACAAGACTTCTATGTCAGGTTCAGATTATTATGTTGTGTGGGTGAAGGTAAAACGTGACCTTCTGGCGGACGATGAGATGGAAAGAAACAGAGCAACTGACAGAAAAAAAGGAAGGAGAGCAAGAGATACCATTAAAGCCTAAGGGCAGAATATCCTCACAACACATGCAAATGCACAACAAGGGGTAGACAGAGTGCTTAAATAGCATTTGTGTGTGTTACAAGTTTTTTAGATGGGTCTGGACGTTTGAAATGTACACATTTTCTCATTTTACATTACACGTTTAGCCAAAGCGACTTTCATACATTTCATTACCTTCAACAACATGCCCATTGGAGCCATTTTGCGTTAACAATCTTGCCCAAGGACGCATCAACACACTGACTGCAGGGGCTGGGATTGAACCGCTGACCTTCTGATTGGTAGCACATTAGTCCCCTTAGCCACAGCCGCCCTCATTTTCAGTACCTTGATAGTTTTATATTGTTTTTGGGGGGGAGTTGATGACTCAATGGGACACAATAGTACTTGCAAATAATTGGCCTATTCCCGACCCCTAGGGTGATTTTGTATATGCTCTACTTTAAAATTGAGGTGTTGCTGTTCAAAGAAACAAACCACTCTATTTCTACATGAATTAACAAACGGGTTAGTTCCAATTTGTGAAATAAAAACGTTACTATCAATATTTTTAAATATCAAGAGCATTATGCTTGTCAGTGAGGATGACAATACATATGATGAATACAATGACACGTTGTAGTCTGTAACAATATGCCTATGAAAATGAATGAGAACGTGTTGGCTATAGCTAACGTTAGGAGGTAGAGAAAATGTAAGCTATAGTTAGCTTTGCTAGTAGTTCAAAAATGTTTGATATAAGTAAAACGTTTCACCAAAAGTGACACAGCCGAAATGAAAGAAACTAAATAAGGGCTTAGTGTTTAGAAGGGACCACTCAATGGACTGGTTGGTGAAATTCTCTCTCCGGCTAGCTAGTGGCTAACACATAAGAAAGCTGGGAATATGCTAGATTTTTTTTTTTTTTAAATGATGGTGCAACACAGCTAATAAACAAATGTATCTTCTTCAGCTTTTATACCACCACTTTCAGATTCCAGACACTTGAGTTATTTTCATTTCAAGGCCAACTATTCTATAATCGAAATACAGATTGCATGGAGCAAAAAAATACGTTTTGACTACAGGAGTCAATATCACTATAAAGTAACTTTGGTGTCCCCATCAGAATCACTCAGTCATCCTGAAAATGTAGCAGAATAATGAAACTGAGGTCTTATTATAAATGGCCAAACATTTACACACATATCAGTACAATGATAAGTCTCTTGAAATGTGTTTCCTTCATTTTATGCCGTACACACACTGCTCTGCTAACTACAGTGTGTGTAATAAGTGATTAAATTATACTACATTTTTAAATAATGAGATGGTTTTATTGTCCACAACGAGTTATTTGACAAAAACGAGGCATTTTGATCATGTATATTCTATTTTCATAATAATATTGAACATTTTGCATGTGTCCCTGACATTGCTGTCCACCCTGTCATTATGGGGTAACTGCCCCTATAAAAAAACATCTGATGTTTTCAGTGACATTACTACCACCACGAGTGAATAATGCCCAAACAGAAGTCTAAAAACACTATATGCCCATTTTAGTTTTTTTAAGAACAATGCAATCCTGCTCATAATCCCTAATTCTTATTTGCAATTCTCTCAAAAGCACAGTGATTTTAAAACGTTTGTTATGTTTGTTATATACACAATGACGTTGTATACACACACCATACTCATATGGAGCATTTCCTAACTGTAGCCCAGCCAAGTGCTGCGGGATATTTAGCTTGGCATGCTAAACACAAATTAACTCTAAGGTTGCACACTTGGGAACTGCTAAGTTTACAGTACTGATGAGCCTGAAGATATTCCTGTTAACATGACATGAACATATGACACACACTAAATACACAAACAAAGCTACTAAGAACACGCTTTGAAAAAAACCGAAACCCACATATGTCAGATCAAATGTTATTTGATCAAACTGCTCATATTTCCTGGAGTGCATTTGTGGACTGAGGACAGCCACATGGACAAAGGTCACATAGATGCAGGCACGCATGTATGTTTTCACAATCAAGCGTATATATGCGGCCATTCACTCACACACACACACACACACGCACGCACGCACGCACGCACACACACACACACACACACACAGGGGTTAAGCGCTGACTGTAATGAGATAAGTAATCAGTTGTGTCAGATAGCTTGTCTGCCAGAAGGAGAAAAGAGGAGTGAAGTGTGTGCCAACGCAGCACACATCCTTTTCCTCTTCCTCTTCTTTTTTCTTCTCTTCTCCTTCTGTATCCCTTGCTACTTTGGTCAAAAGGAGAGGAGGAGAGTGGAACATTGTTCTCCCCTCAGGGCAAGTGAGCAGAGAGGAGCTTCTGCCAGGATATCACGCCTCCTCTCCACCCTCGCTTCCTTCTCTCTGAGGTTACATCTGAGGGAGAGGAGCATATGGCCGATTGCCTCCCCACCTGCATCCAGAAGAGACAGATGAGGAGAGGGATGAAGTGGCTCGGTGCGTATTTGACGGACGGTATACTTTATAAAACTGCATCCAAATGTGTATGGGTTTAACGTGACGTGCATGATCAAGGTTGAGCCAAGCACGCAGAAAATATCCACAAGATGATATTTTCGGTAAAGTGACATTCAGAAAATGTGGATAATCACAAGAACGAGAACATTGAAGCAAGTAACATCTGTAGCCTTCCATTCACACACATTTCAATAATTCATCGGAGAAGCAGGCATACGGAATGCCGTTTAAGCCAAAATTAAATAAATACATAAATAATTAAATACCTATATAAATAAATATGAAATAAATTCTGAAATAAATAAATAAGGCAATACATATATATATATATATATATATATATATATACACACACAGTATATATATATAAATGTACATTTAAATACACATTTATTTATTTCATGGGACTTTTATTTCATAATGCCACATTTATTTATTTCAGGGGACTTTTATTTCATAATGCCACATTACATTTCCATTTCTTATATTCAAATGAACGGGGCGTGGTTAGCTCACAGATCCAGTCCAAAGCAACAGCAACACAACACTGACTTAATCTCAATAGCTCTTGTTTCACACACTCCAGGGGTGTTTCTCAATGTAGAGGACGCTTCCTTGGTAGGACATGTCTTCCGAGTCAGGTCCTTCAGAAGTAGGGTTGGGTATCGTTTGAATTTCCACGATTCTGATTCCGATTCCGATTCTACTTTTCGATTCCGGTTCTTAATCAGTCTGTTTATATTCACTGCTATGTAACTGTAACCTGCGAACCACTGACGCTACAACAGTGCAACAGTCCAACTTTTAAAGGAAACCCCCTCCCCATTTAAAAACAGTTCTTGTTGAGAAAAACAAGCATATCTGCCTTCTCAGGCATACCGGGAAGAAATGTTTGAACATTTTAAAGTAAAATGCTTCAATCTGGTGCACTTTAAGCAGAATTACTAGAGACTAGATCTAGGGGGTACAACTCCAAACACCCATATGAAAAAGATCGGTTTACATTTTAATAATTCGGTTTACATTTTAATAATTAAATAAGTATGTGAACATAACCAATAACTTACCAATAACAAATAAATGTCACTTATTTTATTTTTGTTGTTCATTCAGATCTTATTTTACTATTTTATTTATGCATATTTTTTTATCTCTCCAGTTTAAAACGATATGTCTGGTTTACTGTCCTATAGTATACATTGGAATGATTTCAAACCTGTTTTATCCCAATAATTATAAAGGAGTGCCTTGGAAATATGTGTTTACATAATATGGGATCAAAACGTTTGAGACCCACTGAGATAACTTAGATTAAAGTGAACTACTGTATCTAAACACTCAGTCCTTTACCTCACTGAGCTGTAGTTATCAGCCTCAGTCTGACTGGAGAGGACTCTCCCTCCACATTATTGTAGAAACATCTTCTTCTTCCGTTAGAGCAACTAGCACCAGATGCTAATAACAACAGCGCCCTCCCTCTCTCCCTCGCTCGCTCGCACTTTGGCTGTGAGCTGCGGGTGCTAGATAAGCCAACATCGCCCATCGTACAGGGCAAATGAAAAGTGTAACCGGGATGAAAAGGGTGTTACATTTACTTAATTATGAATGTTGTTACATCAAGGCCGAAAATTAGGATGAGCACCAACGGTCAAAACATTTTCTCCCAGAGCTGTCAGCGCAGCGCCTCCACAGATCTGGCGCCCTAGGCGAACATCTATAACGCCAGTGCTACGGGCCGGCCCTGGTCCCAGGTTACGCTGTAGGAAGTGTAGGCTGGGTACAACGCTACATTTCCCGCCCCGCCACAGTCATACAGTAGGCTACGGAGAGCGGCGAGAAACATTTCCTCAGGCATCGAAAAGCGAAACCGAAATTCACATGTCTAAATGATGCCGTTGGAATCGAAATGTCGAAATCGAAATGTCGAAATCGAAATTCTCGGTACCCAACCCTATTCAGAAGCGAGGCAAGAATCCTTCCTAGCCTCGGAAAATGAAGAATGGTGGAACAGGCTAACAGGTGTGCGTCATATGCGAGGCCCTCTCATCTCCACCAAAGATTTTGGAAATTGGTTCGTGCACAAAGCATCGTGGGGATTTTAAGACCGTGGAGGATACACATGAGCAGCCTCGAAATTTCCCGCAACGAAGGACCCCGGCCACGGTAGAATTCCAAGGATCCTGGACATTGGAACAGTCCTTCGGCAAAACTCAATGACGTAGCATCCTGGAAATAGTGGCTCTCGAGGAGCCTTCCTCGACATTGAGGAACACCCCAGTACTCTTAAATGGTTTGCCAACCGCCAGTAAACTAAGCCGGTTCCGGTCCAAGAACCATTCTTGTTCTTTTCTGGTGCTTAACTGGTTCTTCTCTGGTTCTGCCCCTTTTCCACCAAACCGGTTCCAGGGCCAGTTCCGGGATACAGCCTGATTTCGCTCTGGTTCTTCCTGTTTCAGCTGCATCGGAGCCAGCTCTAAACACCGAAAACCGGTTCTTAGTTGACCCCAATCGGCAGCCCGGCAAGAACCAAGGGGGCGAGATTAACCTGAGCAATTTATGGCGAGTATACGGCAAATACAAGTTGTAACGAGCAGTAGCGCTGAGCAAAGTGACTAGAACGCGACCACACAACTTATAAAGTCAGGCAACACTAACCAGGCTGCGTGTGATTCTGTTTATTTGTACCTTACTTTGACCATCTGTTTGCTGTTATTAATCATTGTGGAGAGCAGGCAGACGTTTCGTTTTGTATTATAGCAGCTATCGGATGGAATCAATACATGGGCTGCAAATGTTGTCATTGTCCGACTATCACAAGTATAATCATAATGAAAAATACGTCAGTAAAATGAGCCTGTAGAAAACGGCTTATGCCACAATAGGATAGCAACAAGTAATCAAGATAGTCAGTTTAGCTTCGGTTGCTATGCTAACATCACCCATGTTATACCAGAGAAACTTTCATAACAGAGTTGTGATGCCAAACAGCGTCAATTCAGACTGAAACACATTCACTTAAGGGGGGGAGGGGGGGATATTTATCAGCTGCTTGTGTGACAGTCAGACAGTGAATACTTTCCAGCGGCCGTGAGTTAACGGGAGACTAAACTCCGGTGGAAGAGCCGCACTGCAGCGGTCGGTAAATGCCGCTGTCTGAACCACATTAATAAACAATGATCCACGGCACTCTGGAGAAAAGTCTAAGGGTTGAGATGTAGTTATTTAATTGAATCTAGCTTCGTATGATTAAAAGCAACACGATCATCGACCCGACGTAGTTCCCAATTGTTTTTGAGCGCCGTTTGGGAGAAAATCAGAGACGTAAACGGTTATGTCATGACGCAGCAGCAGCAGCAGCAGTCGGGCTCTGTTAGCAGCTGCAGTTCCCGACTTATATTTTTTTAATAACATTTGAACGCATGGGCTTTTTGTGTCGGTACAGGCTTTTCTATTAAATCCCTCAGGATGTCATGTCGATTTAATTTGTAAATGCTACCCTAAATTATTGAATTTGTTTATAAACTTTAGCCTACCCAAAAATCTGCATTCATTTGCAATGAGCTGAATAAATATTGGTCGAATAAGTGTGTAATTTGAAAGATGTTCTTCTTGAACTCACAGACTCATTTATTATCACCTGACTGTGGCCTGTACAGCTATACAGAGTGTTGAAGCAGCTTTATGCTTGGGTTTTTAAATCTCTTAGCTTTACTGTTGTGGTTTACTCTTACAGCTGTCACCAACCTTTTCTTACAACAAGGTTTTTTAGCAAAAACCTCTGATCCCGATGTACCCACTGCTATCTGCCCAGCACCGAAGAGTTAACTTCCCAACAAACTCGTTTAGATAGCCAGCTTACCCTGGCTAGCAGATATTTGAAAGATTTGAAACCTAAAGGATGCTAATTTTGCTGGGTTTGCAAAATGTTTGCTAACGTTAGCAGCGTTAGACACAACAACGTTAGCCACAACAACTCTGTCAAACTTCAAAACGGGGCTGCAACGGAGCTGATGCAGATTTGAATTGTTCTGACGTCAGAAAAGGGGTGCTCCGCCTATATGGGCAACTCTCCATCTATCAGGGGAATGGGGGGTTGGGCCACGGCCATTGCCGCTAGAAAGCGCTGGAGACGCTGTAGTACATATGCCAGGCCTGTAAGTGGCGCTGTAGTCTGCCACAAAAGCAGCGAAGAAGACTTCCAGCGCATGGTTGCCATGGTTGCCCTTCTGTTTATTCTCCGCTGTGGCTCTTTTTCTCCCTCCCCGAAGCGTTTGCTCCTGTAATTCAATGCAATCCCTCCCCGTCGAGGCAAGCATTGTAATTCTCTCTGGTTTTGCCACCAGCAGATGACAAACACCCACCTCTCCGCCTCTTCCAAGGGACAAGGGGACCGTGAGAGTTTCAGTCAGATTTTTATCCGCCGGTCAACATATCCGTTAAAGTTTAAATCTTCCGCACAAAATTAGAAAAGTGCAGGTCAAAGGTCTTCTTTGTTATTTATTGAGCTTCAAAACAAATGAATAACGACTCTATATAATCATATGAGAATAAAACACGGAGGACGGAGATCTCTTTTCCTCCCATCAGCTGATCTCAAGCTCCCCTCTCCTGCAGGGGGGCGTGGACAGCTGCAGTTAATTTGCAATAAAGCAACATCACAGAATCAGTCCTTGCAAGAACAGGCCTAGAAAGAGCAAATAGAGCGAAATGAGGCATGGCTAAAATGCATGATCTGTTTGGTATTTTGAAAAAAAAACTTCACAGACATATAGGTTTATATAGGTATGGCCCTACAATATATTTTTAAAATATAGCATGATAGGTCCACTTTAAGTTAACTTTTTTTCCGAATTCAGTCTTAAGATACTTTATTGTGCGATTAGATGTAGCACTGACAACAAAATCTGAAAACCGTCAACAGGAGAAACTGCCAGCTCTAGTTGCAAGTGCGGTCTGAGAAGTCCTGTCAAATGCAGTTTCAAACAGTTGCTTTTAATTGATTGATGGTGTGTCAAAGGAATTCTGAATTATATTATTTCCATACAAAACTGCAGTCATTTGTTTGTTTTGGTAGGCAATCTTCTAGTTCATCCATTCTTGGTAAAAGTGGAGAATTCTGAAATGTGAAATATGAGTAGGACCAGTGCTTGAATTGGGCCGGTACTCACCGGTACGCACTTTTGATTTTTACCCATCTGGTACCGTTACTTCTTACCGGCACGGTACGGTGGTACACAGTAGATGCGTCATGAGGTGCCGGCGGCTTTGCCCGCCTCGCCCCCGGAGCAGCCGTCTTCGTCGCCCCCAACACCGCCAGCCCTCGGCAGCCCGCAAGTGCCAGAGGACCTCGGCAAAACAGACCCTACCCAGGTATATATAAACAAGTTCCCAACTCGCCTGTACAGTGGGGTAAGGCGCTCATTTTGCAGCTCATGGTTTAAAAACAGAGATTGGCTGGAATTTCCTGTAAAAAGGATGCCATCTTCTGCTATGTCTGTAGACATTTTTGTTCAAATATATCTAACACAGCCTTCACCACAATTGTACCAGAGTACCAAACGCTGTCTCCTGGTACTCATCTGAGTAACTGACTAAAAATGAAATACTATATGACAGTAAAACAAGAATAGAGTTTAAAAGGGGAGTGATTTGTAAAATATAAAAAATAATAAGAAAAAATAAATCTGTTTACTAAATCTGCGTTTCTGTGTTTAAATCTGTGTTGTAAATCTGTGTTTCATATGGGTGTTGAGAGATTTATCCATAGATCTCTTAATTTTGCTCTCAAAGTGCACCAGATTGATGCTTTCAACTTCAATATTTAAAAGAAAAATCTTCCTGGGGGAGCATGCCCCCGGACGCCCCTAGAGGGTGTTAGGTCCACTCCCCACTTGTAAAAATAGCACTTTACCACTGCACCCCCTCTAATCTCAGATGCACTCAGAGTCATTTTGTTCTGGAACCGGGCCTGGACCAGGTGGAATATGTTTGCAAGACCAATGATTGGCTCATTGTTAATGACAAAAAGCTGGGATGTCGGATATGTAAAGAGGTAAATCTTTGGAAAAACACACTGGACAAGGACTGAAACTCTCGATTGAATGGGGTGAGTGTGCAGTGTCTCATTTCGGTAGTGACAAGTGCAAACAACAAGCTAGCCTGAGATAAAAATCAAAGAACACAAAGAATCACAAGCCCATGTAAAAGCTGCTAACATACTTAAATCTGCTTGACGTGAAGCAATTCAAAAGCAAGCTGCTGAAAGATGCGTGAGTGTACTCAGGGACGAGGAATCATTTAACCAGCCGCCAGTAGGAGTCAGGCTTTAGCCATATCCGCTGCCTTTCATACTTTTTTTTAAGTACAATGAGCCTTTCTAAAATATACAGTAAAGAGACAACCCCTGCGAAACGTAACCATGGTTGACCATGGTCACCATGGTATTCCATTGCCAACCATGGTAATACCATAGTTGACCACAAAATACCATGATGGTCACAGTACCATGGGGAAGAAACCATGGTCTACCATGGTCAGCCTACCGTGGTCACAATGTCAACTCCGGAAACCATGGTCAACCATGGTCAGCCTGCCATGGTCACAGTACCATGGGGAAGAAACCATGGTCTACCATGGTCAACCATGGTCAGCCTACCATGGTCACAATGTCATCTCCAGAAACCATGGTCAACCATGGTCAGCCATTTGAATATGGGCAAGACCATGGTCTACAGAAACCATGGTCGACAATCATTCTAATGAGGCTCATGCAGGCACCGTCACCTGATGAATGTATATAAAATAGTCTTTACATTTTCACCAACTGTTTAATGAGCATTTAATGAGTGTGTGTGCAACTATAGAGTGACAGTGTACTGTAGATGAAATTAAGTGCAATTAACATGATCTATACAAATATTTTAAAATTAAATGCTTGAAACTATTGAAAATGTCACAGTTTGCTTTCTCACTCACCTATTTTCTGCATTAACTTTCCTTAGTCACCTGGTAGTCACACCCTGTCTCTCTCTCACTCTGTTGCACCCATCAGCTCCATTAGTATTTAGGCCCACTTCACTTTCACCTCAGTGCCAGATCGTACTTTGCAGCATGCCAGTCTTTCCCGCATTACCCTTCAGATTGCTCTCCCGGTTTCGACCCTGCCTGTCCCTGACCAGCCTGCCTCGCCTGCTCCCTGACCCGTGCTGTACCTGCGACTCCCGTCCTGCTTTCTCCTGGAACCCTCGCCTGTCCCCGACCAGCCCTTTGCCTACTATCTGCCGTTTTGTCTCCTACCAGCCTATTGCCATCAATAAAGCTGATTACCGACTATCCCTGGTTTCCCGTGTTCTGCACTTTGGTCCTCAGCTCGTTTGTGACAGAACGATCTGGCCAGAAATGGACCAAGCAAACACCGGGTCTCCTAGAGACCGCTTTGAAAGGGTTGAGGAAGCCATCCAAAGACAGGAGGTCACGATAGCTACCTTAGCTACCGAGACCCACCAGACAACCTCAACCCAGGGACAAATGCTGGATTACCTTACCTCCCAGATGCAACAGATGGGCGCCACGGTACAACAGCTAACTGCTACCATGGCTGCTACCGCCCCCGCCGAAACACCGAAAACCGGTTCTTAGTTGACCCCAATCGGCAGCCCGGCAAGAACCAAGGGGGCGAGATTAACCTGAGCAATTTATGGCGAGTATACGGCAAATACAAGTTGTAACGAGCAGTAGCGCTGAGCAAAGTGACTAGAACGCGACCACACAACTTATAAAGTCAGGCAACACTAACCAGGCTGCGTGTGATTCTGTTTATTTGTACCTTACTTTGACCATCTGTTTGCTGTTATTAATCATTGTGGAGAGCAGGCAGACGTTTCGTTTTGTATTATAGCAGCTATCGGATGGAATCAATACATGGGCTGCAAATGTTGTCATTGTCCGACTATCACAAGTATAATCATAATGAAAAATACGTCAGTAAAATGTGCCTGTAGAAAACGGCTTATGCCACAATAGGATAGCAACAAGTAATCAAGATAGTCAGTTTAGCTTCGGTTGCTATGCTAACATCACCCATGTTATACCAGAGAAACTTTCATAACAGAGTTGTGATGCCAAACAGCGTCAATTCAGACTGAAACACATTCACTTAAGGGGGGGGGGGGGGGGATATTTATCAGCTGCTTGTGTGACAGTCAGACAGTGAATACTTTCCAGCGGCCGTGAGTTAACGGGAGACTAAACTCCGGTGGAAGAGCCGCACTGCAGCGGTCGGTAAATGCCGCTGTCTGAACCACATTAATAAACAATGATCCACGGCACTCTGGAGAAAAGTCTAAGGGTTGAGATGTAGTTATTTAATTGAATCTAGCTTCGTATGATTAAAAGCAACACGATCATCGACCCGACGTAGTTCCCAATTGTTTTTGAGCGCCGTTTGGGAGAAAATCAGAGACGTAAACGGTTATGTCATGACGCAGCAGCAGCAGCAGCAGTCGGGCTCTGTTAGCAGCTGCAGTTCCCGACTTATATTTTTTTAATAACATTTGAACGCATGGGCTTTTTGTGTCGGTACAGGCTTTTCTATTAAATCCCTCAGGATGTCATGTCGATTTAATTTGTAAATGCTACCCTAAATTATTGAATTTGTTTATAAACTTTAGCCTACCCAAAAATCTGCATTCATTTGCAATGAGCTGAATAAATATTGGTCGAATAAGTGTGTAATTTGAAAGATGTTCTTCTTGAACTCACAGACTCATTTATTATCACCTGACTGTGGCCTGTACAGCTATACAGAGTGTTGAAGCAGCTTTATGCTTGGGTTTTTAAATCTCTTAGCTTTACTGTTGTGGTTTACTCTTACAGCTGTCACCAACCTTTTCTTACAACAAGGTTTTTTAGCAAAAACCTCTGATCCCGATGTACCCACTGCTATCTGCCCAGCACCGAAGAGTTAACTTCCCAACAAACTCGTTTAGATAGCCAGCTTACCCTGGCTAGCAGATATTTGAAAGATTTGAAACCTAAAGGATGCTAATTTTGCTGGGTTTGCAAAATGTTTGCTAACGTTAGCCGCGTTAGACACAACAACGTTAGCCACAACAACTCTGTCAAACTTCAAAACGGGGCTGCAACGGAGCTGATGCAGATTTGAATTGTTCTGACGTCAGAAAAGGGGTGCTCCGCCTATATGGGCAACTCTCCATCTATCAGGGGAATGGGGGGTTGGGCCACGGCCATTGCCGCTAGAAAGCGCTGGAGACGCTGTAGTACATATGCCAGGCCTGTAAGTGGCGCTGTAGTCTGCCACAAAAGCAGCGAAGAAGACTTCCAGCGCATGGTTGCCATGGTTTGCCCTTCTGTTTATTCTCCGCTGTGGCTCTTTTTCTCCCTCCCCGAAGCGTTTGCTCCTGTAATTCAATGCAATCCCTCCCCGTCGAGGCAAGCATTGTAATTCTCTCTGGTTTTGCCACCAGCAGATGACAAACACCCACCTCTCCGCCTCTTCCAAGGGACAAGGGGACCGTGAGAGTTTCAGTCAGATTTTTATCCGCCGGTCAACATATCCGTTAAAGTTTAAATCTTCCGCACAAAATTAGAAAAGTGCAGGTCAAAGGTCTTCTTTGTTATTTATTGAGCTTCAAAACAAATGAATAACGACTCTATATAATCATATGAGAATAAAACACGGAGGACGGAGATCTCTTTTCCTCCCATCAGCTGATCTCAAGCTCCCCTCTCCTGCAGGGGGGCGTGGACAGCTGCAGTTAATTTGCAATAAAGCAACATCACAGAATCAGTCCTTGCAAGAACAGGCCTAGAAAGAGCAAATAGAGCGAAATGAGGCATGGCTAAAATGCATGATCTGTTTGGTATTTTGAAAAAAAAACTTCACAGACATATAGGTTTATATAGGTATGGCCCTACAATATATTTTTAAAATATAGCATGATAGGTCCACTTTAAGTTAACTTTTTTTCCGAATTCAGTCTTAAGATACTTTATTGTGCGATTAGATGTAGCACTGACAACAAAATCTGAAAACCGTCAACAGGAGAAACTGCCAGCTCTAGTTGCAAGTGCGGTCTGAGAAGTCCTGTCAAATGCAGTTTCAAACAGTTGCTTTTAATTGATTGATGGTGTGTCAAAGGAATTCTGAATTATATTATTTCCATACAAAACTGCAGTCATTTGTTTGTTTTGGTAGGCAATCTTCTAGTTCATCCATTCTTGGTAAAAGTGGAGAATTCTGAAATGTGAAATATGAGTAGGACCAGTGCTTGAATTGGGCCGGTACTCACCGGTACGCACTTTTGATTTTTACCCATCTGGTACCGTTACTTCTTACCGGCACGGTACGGTGGTACACAGTAGATGCGTCATGAGGTGCCGGCGGCTTTGCCCGCCTCGCCCCCGGAGCAGCCGTCTTCGTCGCCCCCAACACCGCCAGCCCTCGGCAGCCCGCAAGTGCCAGAGGACCTCGGCAAAACAGACCCTACCCAGGTATATATAAACAAGTTCCCAACTCGCCTGTACAGTGGGGTAAGGCGCTCATTTTGCAGCTCATGGTTTAAAAACAGAGATTGGCTGGAATTTCCTGTAAAAAGGATGCCATCTTCTGCTATGTCTGTAGACATTTTTGTTCAAATATATCTAACACAGCCTTCACCACAATTGTACCAGAGTACCAAACGCTGTCTCCTGGTACTCATCTGAGTAACTGACTAAAAATGAAATACTATATGACAGTAAAACAAGAATAGAGTTTAAAAGGGGAGTGATTTGTAAAATATAAAAAATAATAAGAAAAAATAAATCTGTTTACTAAATCTGCGTTTCTGTGTTTAAATCTGTGTTGTAAATCTGTGTTTCATATGGGTGTTGAGAGATTTATCCATAGATCTCTTAATTTTGCTCTCAAAGTGCACCAGATTGATGCTTTCAACTTCAATATTTAAAAGAAAAATCTTCCTGGGGGAGCATGCCCCCGGACGCCCCTAGAGGGTGTTAGGTCCACTCCCCACTTGTAAAAATAGCACTTTACCACTGCACCCCCTCTAATCTCAGATGCACTCAGAGTCATTTTGTTCTGGAACCGGGCCTGGACCAGGTGGAATATGTTTGCAAGACCAATGATTGGCTCATTGTTAATGACAAAAAGCTGGGATGTCGGATATGTAAAGAGGTAAAATCTTTGGAAAAACACACTGGACAAGGACTGAAACTCTCGATTGAATGGGGTGAGTGTGCAGTGTCTCATTTCGGTAGTGACAAGTGCAAACAACAAGCTAGCCTGAGATAAAAAATCAAAGAACACAAAGAATCACAAGCCCATGTAAAAGCTGCTAACATACTTAAATCTGCTTGACGTGAAGCAATTCAAAAGCAAGCTGCTGAAAGATGCGTGAGTGTACTCAGGGACGAGGAATCATTTAACCAGCCGCCAGTAGGAGTCAGGCTTTAGCCATATCCGCTGCCTTTCATACTTTTTTTTAAGTACAATGAGCCTTTCTAAAATATACAGTAAAGAGACAACCCCTGCGAAACGTAACCATGGTTGACCATGGTCACCATGGTATTCCATTGCCAACCATGGTAATACCATAGTTGACCACAAAATACCATGATGGTCACAGTACCATGGGGAAGAAACCATGGTCTACCATGGTCAGCCTACCGTGGTCACAATGTCAACTCCGGAAACCATGGTCAACCATGGTCAGCCTGCCATGGTCACAGTACCATGGGGAAGAACCATGGTCTACCATGGTCAACCATGGTCAGCCTACCATGGTCACAATGTCATCTCCAGAAACCATGGTCAACCATGGTCAGCCATTTGAATATGGGCAAGACCATGGTCTACAGAAACCATGGTCGACAATCATTCTAATGAGGCTCATGCAGGCACCGTCACCTGATGAATGTATATAAAATAGTCTTTACATTTTCACCAACTGTTTAATGAGCATTTAATGAGTGTGTGTGCAACTATAGAGTGACAGTGTACTGTAGATGAAATTAAGTGCAATTAACATGATCTATACAAATATTTTAAAATTAAATGCTTGAAACTATTGAAAATGTCACAGTTTGCTTTCTCACTCACCTATTTTCTGCATTAACTTTCCTTAGTCACCTGGTAGTCACACCCTGTCTCTCTCTCACTCTGTTGCACCCATCAGCTCCATTAGTATTTAGGCCCACTTCACTTTCACCTCAGTGCCAGATCGTACTTTGCAGCATGCCAGTCTTTCCCGCATTACCCTTCAGATTGCTCTCCCGGTTTCGACCCTGCCTGTCCCTGACCAGCCTGCCTCGCCTGCTCCCTGACCCGTGCTGTACCTGCGACTCCCGTCCTGCTTTCTCCTGGAACCCTCGCCTGTCCCCGACCAGCCCTTTGCCTACTATCTGCCGTTTTGTCTCCTACCAGCCTATTGCCATCAATAAAGCTGATTACCGACTATCCCTGGTTTCCCGTGTTCTGCACTTTGGTCCTCAGCTCGTTTGTGACAGAACGATCTGGCCAGAAATGGACCAAGCAAACACCGGGTCTCCTAGAGACCGCTTTGAAAGGGTTGAGGAAGCCATCCAAAGACAGGAGGTCACGATAGCTACCTTAGCTACCGAGACCCACCAGACAACCTCAACCCAGGGACAAATGCTGGATTACCTTACCTCCCAGATGCAACAGATGGGCGCCACGGTACAACAGCTAACTGCTACCATGGCTGCTACCGCCCCCGCCCCAGCTCCGATGCCCGCTCCAGCCCCGGGCCCGACGGGATACGCTCCGGAGCCTCGTGTGGGAACGCCGGAACGCTACGCTGGTGAGCCGGAGGGATGCAGTCCTTTTCTCACAAACTGTTCCATATTGTTTTCACTGCAGCCCCACACCTTCGCCTCCGAGGCGGCTCGTGTAGCTTTCACCGTTAATCATCTGACGGGAAGAGCCCGGTTATGGGGAACTGCAGAGTGGGAGCAGCAGACGTCAGCCTGCGCCTCTTTTGCTGCATTTTCCGCGGAGATGCGGAAGGTGTTCGGTTCCGTTCGTCTGGGTCCCGACGCTGCCGGGGGTCTGCTGAGTTTGAGCCAGGGTTCGGGCCGCTGCTCGCGACAACAACTTCCGGTTTCTGGGAGATTTCGACTTCTGGTTTCGGCGGAGAATTCCCATTCCTACTCTGACTCCCGGTACGGGGAGGCCGAGCCCATTCAAGTGGGTCGTACCAGTCTTACCTCTGAGGAGAGGGAGTTACGTCGAAGAGGTAATCTTTGCCTTTACTGTGGTCAGGCTGGACATATGGTTTCCCGTTGTCCGGTAAAAGGCAGAGCTCATCAGTAATGGGTAGTATACTGGTGGGCCAAACCTCTGAGCTGATCCCCAATCTAAGACCCTTGTGCCATGCTCAACTCCTCCTGACAGGCAAATCTCAGGCTCTGGCTGTTTTTATCGACTCCGGATCAGATGTCAGCATCATTGACGAGGAGCTCGCACTACAGCTGGGCATCCAACAGGTTTGGTTGCTCCAGCCGGTACCGGCTAATGCTTTGGATGGTCACCTACTGGGAACAGTGACACACCAGACGACGCCGGTACATATGCTCATGTCGGGGAACCACCATGAGACAATCCAGTTTCATGTGCTACGGTCCCCCCAAATCCCTCTGATTTTGGGCTATCCGTGGCTCCGCCGCCACAACCCAAACATTGACTGGGCAACTGGGTCTATCTTAGGTTGGAGTTCCTCCTGTCATCAGGTTTGCCTCAAGCAGGCTTCCGCACCTCAACTATCTGTGGATATGAACCTGGTTCCGGATGTTACTGGGGTTCCGGCAGAATATTTGGACTTTAAGGAGGTTTTTAGCAAGGCTAAGGCGACATCTCTTCCACCTCATCGGCCCTATGACTGCGCCATTGAGCTACATCCAGGAGCAGTTCCACCCAAGGCCCGGTTGTACTCGCTTTCGGCACCAGAGAGGAAGTCCATGGAGACTTACATCAATGACTCTCTGGCTGCAGGAATTATTCGTCCTTCCACATCACCCGCAGGAGCAGGTTTTTTTTTTGTGGCGAAGAAGGACAAGACCCTGAGACCCTGCATTGACTATCAGGGCCTGAACGACATCACGGTGAAGAATCGTTATCCCTTGCCACTCATCTCGTCAGCATTCGAGTTACTACAGGGGGCTACAATCTTCACTAAGCTGGATCTATGAAACGCGTATCACCTGGTACGAATCCGTGAGGGGGACGAATGGAAGACCGCCTTCAACACCTCTTCAGGACATTACGAGTACCTGGTGATGCCATTTGGACTTACCAATGCCCCTGCAGTTTTCCAAGCATTGGTGAACGACGTACTCCGGGACATGTTGGATCGTTATGTTTTTGTTTATCTGGATGACATTTTGATCTTTTCAAGGAACCTCAAGGAACACGTCCATCATGTCCAGACGGTCCTCCAGAGACTTCTGGAGAACTCGCTGTTCGTCAAGACGGAGAAGTGCGAGTTTCACACTTCCTCGGTCGCCTTTCTCGGCTACATCGTGGGACAAGGAAGTGTGGAGATGGATCCTTCTAAGGTTACTGCGGTTACTTCGTGGTGGGTCCCTGATTCCCGGAAGGAGCTGCAGCGTTTCCTGGGATTCGCCAACTTTTACAGACGGTTCATCCGTGGCTACAGCACCGTGGCCGCCCCGCTCACCGCCCTGACCTCGTCCAAGGTGACGTTCCGATGGTCCCCTGCAGCCGAGGAGGCTTTTCAGGACCTCAAGGGCCGGTTTACATCGGCTCCTATCCTGCAGGTACCAGATCCTGCTGGTCAGTTGGTGGTGGAGGTGGATGCTTCTGACGTTGGGGTGGGGGCCATCCTGTCGCAACGTTCTGGGGAGAACCAGAGGCTCCATCCCTGTGCTTTCTTTTCGAGGAGATTGAGTCCGGCGGAGAGGAACTATGACGTGGGGAATCGGGAGCTTCTAGCAGTCAAGTTGGCGTTGGAGGAGTGGCGACACTGGCTTGAGGGGACAGAACAACCATTTCAGGTTTGGACCGACCATAAGAACCTGGAATACATCAGGTCGGCCCAAAGACTGAATCCCCGACAAGCCAGGTGGTCGTTATTTTTTACCCGGTTTAATTTTTTCCTCTCCTACCACCCGGGCTCCCGCAACGTTAAGGCCGACGCTTTGTCCCGGCAGTTCGAGAGGGGGGGAGACAACTGGGGTATTCCGGACACTATTCTCCCTGCTCCTCGGGTGATCGGCGTCCTCACTTGGGAGATTGAGGAGAGGGTTAAGACCGCTTTGGTGGACCAACCCGGTCCGAGTTCTTGTCCTCTCAACCGTTTGTTTGTGCCTCAGGTTTTGAGGGCTGAGGTGCTTCAGTGGGCTCACAGATCCAGACTTTCCTGCCACCCTGGAATTCAACGTACCAAGGGGAGGGTTCTAGAACGGTTCTGGTGGGCCACGCTGGAGGCTGACACTCGGGAGTTTGTGAACGCCTGTCCTGTGTGCAATCGGCACAAACCATCTCATCAAGCGCCAGCGGGACTCCTTCATCCATTACCGGTCCCACGTCGCCCTTGGTCACATATTTCATTGGACTTTGTGACTGGTCTACCACCGTCCCACGGACATACTGCCATCTTGACGGTGGTAGATCGGTTTAGTAAGATGGCTCATTTCGTACCCCTGCCTAAGATCCCGTCAGCTAAGGAGACGGCAGAACTGATTCTTATCCACGTTTTTCGCATTCACGGACTGGCGACTGATGTGGTTTCTGACCGGGGGCCCCAGTTCACCTCTGTGTTTTGGAGGGAGTTTTGTGAACTGATCGGGGCGACGGTCAGTCTCACCTCCGGGTTCCACCCACAGGCCAATGGCCAGACCGAACGGAAGAATCAGGAGATGGAGACCACTCTCCGCTGCATGGCTTCCGATCATCCCACAACCTGGTCAAAACAACTCCTGTGGGTGGAGTATGCCCACAACACCCTCATCAGTTCCGCTACTGGTCTTTCCCCTTTTCAGTGTGCATACGGTTTTCAACCCCCATTGTTCTCTGCATTGGAGAAGGAGGTTACCTGCCCGTCTGTCCAGGCTTTCATCAGACGTTGTCGGAGGACTTGGAGGCAGGCTCGAACAACTCTGCTTCAGTCTGCTAACCGGTACGCCACATCAGCGAACCGCCGACGCACCAAGGCACCTGTGTACCAGGTAGGCCAGAGTGTGTGGCTTTCCACTCAGAACATTCCCCTTCGGGTGGAGTCTAAAAAGTTAGCACCCAGGTTTATTGGACCCTTCGAGATTGTCAAGGTCATTAACCCCGCAGCAGTTCGACTGAGTTTGCCCCGGAACATGAAGATCCATCCCACCTTCCACGTTTCCAGGATTAAACCTGTCCGGGAGAGTCCTATGATTCCCGCCGCCCCTCCACCACCACCCCCTAGGATGATCGATGGGGGCCCTACCAACACCCTTCGTCGTCTACTCCGTTCCCGTCGCAGAGGAAGAGGGGTTCAATATTTGGTGGACTGGGAGGGCTATGGTCCCGAGGAAAGGCAGTGGATTCTTGCTCGCCATATCCTCAACCCTCAACTCATCCGAGACTTCCACCTGCGTTACCCGGAGCAGCCTTCTAGGACCCACGCTCAACCAGGCATTAAGCCAGGGGGCATTCGTCCGTTACAGACCAGAGGCTTCGTCGAGGGGGAGGGGGAAGCGTCATCAGTCGAGGAGGACGAGGATTTCCAGGAGGGAGAAACCGAGAGAGCATTCTCAGATGAGTATTAGCCTTTCCCCATACCTCCACCTTCCACCCTTTGTCTGTAGGGTTTTTGTCTATTCTTCTTAGATATATATATATATAGTTTTTCTTTTTTTTTTCCTCTTTTTCTCCTAGAAATGTTCTTAGACGTCAGGAGCCGTCCATTAAGGGGGGGGTTCTGTCACAGTTTGCTTTCTCACTCACCTATTTTCTGCATTAACTTTCCTTAGTCACCTGGTAGTCACACCCTGTCTCTCTCTCACTCTGTTGCACCCATCAGGTCCATTAGTATTTAGGCCCACTTCACTTTCACCTCAGTGCCAGATCGTACTTTGCAGCATGCCAGTCTTTCCCGCATTACCCTTCAGATTGCTCTCCCGGTTTCGACCCTGCCTGTCCCTGACCAGCCTGCCTCGCCTGCTCCCTGACCCGTGCTGTACCTGCGACTCCCGTCCTGCTTTCTCCTGGAACCCTCGCCTGTCCCCGACCAGCCCTTTGCCTACTATCTGCCGTTTTGTCTCCTACCAGCCTATTGCCATCAATAAAGCTGATTACCGACTATCCCTGGTTTCCCGTGTTCTGCACTTTGGTCCTCAGCTCGTTTGTGACAGAAAAGCTTGTATTAATTTATATTATTTCCAGTCTGGTGGACCATGGTTTATGTCCATGGTACTGGTGGACAATGGTTTATTGTGACCATGGTAGACCATGGTTTATTGTGACCATGGTAGACCATGGTTTATTGTGACCATGGTAGACCATGGTTTATATCAGTGCTCTACCATGGTTGACTGTGGGGCCATATCCTAACCATGGTCTACCATGGTCAACCATGGTTATACCATGGTTAAATTAACCATGTTCTATCATGGTAGACCATGGTCTACAATGGTTCATTTCGCAGGGGCAACCCACCAGCATTATAGGATATACTATATGACTTTGAGCCAAATTCTTGTTTTTGGGTTGTACAATTGTTTTTGACTTGAAACAGTTGCTGATTTAGAGTACTGGCACCTTTTTTATTCAAATTCAAGCACTGAGTAGGACTGACTGAGTTAGCATGCATTCTTTTTAATAAATTAGCTCAAATGACTGCAGGGAAATGTATCCGCGCATATATGAGCAAATTATACGTAAGGAGTGAAGTTATGTTGCCCGTTATGTCACCTCTTCTTCTTTCTTATTTCCTCTGTCATGGTATTCACTCTGCAGAAGCCAGAGACTCCTCTCTGAGTTCTTCGTGTCAGATACATTTTTAATCACCATTTCACATTATTAACATGAATAAGTCTCCCTCTCATAACATTTTTTCTGCCTTCTTAGCCAGCAAGATGATTTATATATTTTGAAAGTTTGAAACTCAAATATAATATTTAAAGGAGACACAGTCATTTGGATTCATTAAGCGGGTCTTATACTGGATTCAGATTTAATAAGGCACTTCAGAGCCTCAAAGTCTCACTTTATTTTAACAAGGGTGTTCAAAATCGACGGAGATTCTGCCCGTCGGTCAGATAAGACAGTTTTCACTGCATTTTAAAATGTTCCAAAAGTGTAATCAGTATGGAAAAAAATAACCATGAAGATCATTTAGGCAAAATGAATTCTCAATCTTATATTTGAAAAAGCTGTGCTGAGGGAGGCACACATGCCTCATTATAGAGGTGTGAATGGCCTGCTCAATAGCAGGAGTGACGCCAAAACGCTTATTTTTTTAGGGTTAGGGTAAGCTGTTGTACGATAAACGTATTTAAACTTTTTGAACACGGAAGGCGTGTCACAGACGAGCAGTTGTAGAAAAAGTATTTTCAAGTAAAGTAGCCATACCAAATTGTAAAAATACTCAAGTAAAAGTCCTGCATTTAAAATCATACTATAGCTAAAAAAAGGATTGGAATTAAAATACACTTAATTAAAAGTTTAAGTACTTATTGTGCGTAATAGTGCATTTCAGAATCATATATATATTAAAGAATAGCTAACTGTAATTCCTTTGTAGGTAGCTGTTGGATATTTTAGCCTATTATTTATATCACAGTGTTAATGTGTTTTGTTCATTTATATTTTCATATTACCAGAGCAGCCAGAGCAATCTGTCTTCCCTCCGTAAATATCAGTCAACGGTAACTAGGACAAATTAATAATGTTATCGCAGAGATTTAAACTCTGTCCCACAGACACAAACACCCTTGAAAAAACATTGCAACTGAGGACTAGCTCCGAACTTGGGATTTCTGGTTAAGTAGGCTGTAAATTGGACTCAATGATTAACAATTGGCTGGTTATGGTCGCCCTTTTCTGCTAATGCTAGCCTCATTCAATAAAGGCATTCTGATTCTGATTTGAGGTTGATATAAGGTAAGGCACCCAGCCTACACACCCAACCGAGTCGCCTCATGTTTCTACTCTGTCAAAGTCGCAGCATGTCTCCCAGTTCTAAAATGCAACAACAATTAAGTATTCCATCCTCCTTCAACATATACATAGTAATAGTCATTACTTAGTCATCAACACATCATTTAATTTGCGCACTAAGAAATTGAGCTTTTATCCCTTTTTGACTTGTTTGATTATACCACGTTATATTTTATTATTCATAACAATGTTTTTTTATAACCTTTTTTATTATTTTTGAGTAACTGCTGTCTCACTTTCAAAATGTGAGTTCCAGCCTGTTTATTTACGTGTGAACGTATGGATGATTTATGGTCTAAGCATTAAAAAGAGTTTGGAAGTGGGGTTGATGAAGTTCTTATAGTAGATAGCGGTCAGCATACATTTTTTTTCTCTCAGTTTATTTACAATTTCTTAAAACAAATATACTGCTACTTTTTGGTGTACTTATCAGCTTTGTTTACATATTGTGTTATTAATAACGTGTCCATACTTAGCCTTTTCTATATGTTTCCCCTCACTCTATCTGCACTATCTGTAATAATGTACATTTCCCTGTTGCGGGACAAGTAAAGGATTTCTGATTCAGATTATATTAGAGTACGTTTATTTTACCATATCATTACACAAGAAAATGTCCCATGCTTTGCGAAAAGTATTGAATGATGTCGTTGTTTTGATTTGGAAGCATTCCGTTTGCGGGATCCTACGATAAGTGAATCAAAGTGATATTAAAGGTTAGTACTTTTATGGTAAATAAAAGCTACACTTTTACACATATTGATGTGCACCTCATTCATTTCCAATAGAATATTTAAACCTTCCTGCTTATACCTCAAATTCTCCATCATATTAGTTCAAAAGGAGGAAGGAGAAAGAGGAGGGAAATCATGAAAGCAGAGTGTTTTGTATTTTCATCGTGCAATCTCCCTCCTACCGCTTACAATTTGTTTGTATTTTTAATTCCTAGAGATGGCAATACAAATGAACATCGAGGTTCAGTTCAGATGATTTTAAAGAAAGCAAGGAATGTGGAAATGTTATAAAAATGAGTCAAGCTATGAGAAAGGAGTGGGAGGATGTGATGACAAAGAAAGGATAAGAGTTTCAGAGAAAATGGGACAGGAGGAAAGGATAGAGGAGGAAAAGAAAAAAGGAGGGATTTTGGTCCGGCCTAGTGTTGACAACTGCCTCAGCATGACAGGTCAGGGAGGAAGAAAGAAGGAAGGGAGGGAGGGAGATACGGGAGAGATAAGCCTTAGGTGTTGTATAATAACGACAAAAGACGCAAGGAGGGAAAATAAGGGAGAAAAAGAATGATACAAATTCTGAGGAAACAAAAGCGGATAGAGAAAAAGAAAGTGCATATTGATAGGTGAGATGACAGAGAGATTTCTCTATCTGAGTAATTAGCAGCTGCTGAGGTGGTCTGAAGTCCAACATGGCACAAGCTCACACAAACACACATACACGCACACACACACACACACACACACACACACACACACACACACACACACACACACACACACACACACACACACACACACACACACACACACACACACACACACACACACACACACCATCTGTGGCAGACTCAGGCAGGCAATTGGCTGCCATTTTCAGCACAAAAACCCACATACAGTACAGGGTCTCCCCTAGATGTTTTTCAGCTTTTCTCTGCGGTGCGAAAACCACCCCTGCTTCTGAAAATGAGACTATTCCCTGCACACAGGTCACCACTACACACACTTACTCCCCCCTATCGAGCAGGAGAAAAGGCTGCAAAATGAAAGCAAAGACTCAAAATATCAAGGCTAGAAGGAGATACCGCTTCAGAGGCATTTCTTTTATGATAAATACTGCTTTTAGCGATGCTTCAGAGGATGTCTAGTAAACCAGCCAATTATAGAAACGACCATGACTTAGTTGTTAAAGTCATGGGGGACTTTTACCGTCAAGCCTGCACCAAAAGCTGTCTCTTGTTAAGATGCAGATTCATGTAAAACATTGTGTCTGTGAGGGGCCATATAACCAATCACAATTCATTTGACACTTTTTTGGGAGGGTAAAAGCTTCAGAAGGCAAGGACATCAGGGAGCCTCTCATGGAAAAGTAATTATTTTCTATTCAGACCTGTTACAAATCTGAGGAATGTGTCTTTTTACAGCACAGTGCAACACCTAGACAGTTTTAGTGCTACCTCTGGCTATTCATGGTCCACCACTGATCCATTCAGAGGGATATTGTATTCCAATACAATCCCATTGACGAGGCAGCCCGGTTCAATTACTAAAGAGGAGCTATGAGATAATCGGGTAAAGAGAAATGGATTTTCCCTTAAAATGGTCACTGCTCTGTGAGGAGAGGAATAGACGGACAAGAGAAAAGAAATGAGAGGCGATACAAAATAAATAAAATTGGGGATAGTAAGAGAAAGACATGCCAGGGCAGAGAGCATGGGACACATTTTACACCCACGCCTGATAAAAAAAGGACGTAAATCGAGGCCTTTTGATCAGCAGTGCATCAATTACTCTTCCTCCTGAGTCACAGTCACATCCTATATCTGCATATGAAAGCAGAGTTGACAGAATTTACAAAAGGTAAATATGTTGGTATCCGAAGTGTTAGTATCCCATTTGCAATCCCAGTAGAATTGTACAACAATTAGTGAGTGGGCTTTGGTGTGTTTGATGCAAGTAAATAGTCCACAAAGAGAGCATAAGAGGCAGAATCAAATGACCAAAATGCAATCTCGGAACCCATTTTCTTTTGCTTTTAGTTTCTTTATCTGTATACATACAGTATGCAGATATCTATTTATAAAGACGCGATGAGTTGACGTCTCTCAACTTCAACTCCACTCTCGCGTATCAAGTTGCTAATTGGAATGTGAATTTGGAAGTTTTTAACTGGGACAACAAATATATAAGTTGTTGCCCCCAGAGGCTAAATCTTCATCACAACAATAGCTGAGAAGTCAAATTACCTTGTGAGTGACCTTGCAACCTTGGAATCCAGGGGATGACAGGCAATATGTCTGGGGTCCCGGCACGGATAACCAGTGCAAGACTTCCCCCTCAATGTGACGATCATTGTTTGCATTATGCTTACCTACTTTAGATGCAAGAAAGTTGACATACCACTATGGCTGGATTGTTTCAAAGTAGTCATTTAACAAACTCATTTTAGGCTAAAAAAGAAGAAGGATTCTAGTCCTCATTGTGAGCTGTACATCTTCTTTATAGAACATCTTTGCATTAAGTCTTCTGTTTTAAGTCAAGTAATGGCTTGCCTATGTTATATGTTGTCCCTCTGTCCTGCTTGGCTTTATATATTTAAGGGCGATAGGGGCTATTGCCTGAATATGTTTTGAGCATTAGCATGACATGGGACAGAATGAACATGAACATTGAAATATGGCTACATTTAGCACATTTACATCACAGATACATTATGCTCATGAACATGTACTGTAGTTTCCTGTAGTTTAAATTAATAAATGACGAGGGAGAGAGAAAGAAAGGGACATTGTTGAAACCCTGCAGTGTGTGTTTGTAAGTGTGTGTGTGTGTGTGTGTCCTTGTGTGTGTGGCTGAGAAGGGACACAATATGGCACCATTAAGCCACTTCTAATAACATCACATTCAGCATGGAGCCTCTAAGACCACACTGTGCAGGTGTGTGTGTGTGTGTGTGTGTGTGTGTGTGTGTGTGTGTGTGTGTGTGTGTGTGTGTGTGTGTGTGTGTGTGTGTGTGTGTGTGTGTGTGTGTGTGTGTGTGTGTGTGTGTGTGTGTGTGTGTGTGTGTGTGTGTGTGTGTGTGTGTGTGTGTGTGTGTTGTGTGTGTGTGTGTGTGTGTGTGTGTGTGTGTGTGTGTGTGTGTGTGTGTGTGTGTGTGTGTGTGTGTGTGTAACTTAACCCTGTATGTGCATTTGTGTAGGTGTGCTTCTCATTTGTGCTTACGGCCAGATGTCCCTATACGTATTGTATGCGTGTTACGGCCTATAGCCTGTAAATGACGGTCTTAGTCCTTTTTGTTGGCATTTGTGAATGTGTACTTGTAAAAAGTGGTTTACTTTTATCAATGGTGTGTGTATGTTTGTGCTTGTGAGTGTGCTCTATGTATGTACAAATTATGCTGACATAAAACGTACCCAAACAACGTCATCTTTACCTCTTCTTGACCGGTATGTTTGGCTATTGTTAGTGGACATGAACCACCAAACTACCAAGATATAAGGGCTAGTTTGGATGGTTTGAACTAGGGTTGAATGAAGCTTTTTGTCCATTGTCAGTGTAATACCCCAGGTTGGAGTACCAATTGATGACGGGGTAGACCAGCAACTCTTGTGTTCAGCAAGGTAAAAGTGCTGCTTTTGTTCATTGCGTCTGTTGGCCTTAGCATAAAATAAGGTTGCAGTTCCCTTTTGGAAAGGGCCGCCTGTTGCATAGGTAACGAGGTGAAAAAAATATGCATACTTAGATTGATATTTATTTTAATTGGCCTCTTTAGGTTTTCTGCTGCCCACTGGCCACAGCAGTAAATGACTTCCCGCTGGTATTCCTGTCCGCCTCACCAAATTGGGGGCATGCTGACCGCCATCTACTTTAAGAACTTCATCAACCCCACTTCCAAACATCCAAACTCTTTTTAATACTGTCTGGTTTTCTTTAATCTGTCCCTTCTGCCTTAATGTCCTTATCATTGCTATTGAACACCTACTTGATCTGATATTTAAAGCTTTTCAAAGGAATGCCTGTTCATTAAAGCAGAATATCCCAGCTTCAAGTCACAATGTCTTGATTAGTTTTAGGAGGAGCAGAGAATAATAAGCTAGGAAATGTAATTGCATTAGTATAAAAGGAGAAATATACAACTGTCATTGAATTATAATTAGTTTAGAAAAAGCCAAGAACTTGTGTTTCTGTTATGGGCAGCTGTTGAAAAAAGGAACTTTCTTTCAGGCCGGTACCAGATCTGTTTGCTGGAGGGCGTCACATAATGGAAGTTAATGAGGGTTAGGGATAGCCAAATAACTTATTCAATATCTCATTAAAATGTCAGTTTTCTTCCTCCAGGTATTATTAAATTCCCCAAACTCTGACAGTTTGACGCAATTCCTATGCTGACAAGAGCATCAAATGAAATTAGCTGGATCATAGCAACAACCGTTTGTTGGATAACATTAAGAAATAGAAGCCCAACATGTGCTAAGTGTCCAAGTCCAGTCGAAATGTATCATTCCCCGAGGATACATTTAGTTCCAGCAAAGTATACAAACGCATTCATCGTATAAAACATCCAATACTGCTGTGCAACGATGTAGACATGTACAAATGTTAGATTAATTTAAATGAATACAATTGCACAAAAAAGCCAAATGCCAATGAAAAAAGTTATTAAATTCAAGATCACTTCCAAATACGGGATGTGAATTGTTGTCCAAAAAAAAAGAGACTTCATATATTTTTGTCCTTTGAGCAGAATTGATTTATATACAACCAGAAGGTAGAAGTGTGAGCTAGATTTGCCAGGGTGATCATGACAGATACAGTACATATTAGGGATGTCCCGATCACCTTTTTTTGCTCCCGATCCGATTCCGATCATTTGATTTTGACAATCTGCCAATACCGATTTTTCCCGATCCGATCTTTATGCAATGCATTAAGAGAAAAAAAAGGTAACAGATAACGGCTGGTCATCAAACACGATGAATTCAGCTATCTTGGCTGTTATCTGTTCTGGGGCAGTTTCTCTTTCCTTTTGAAAGTCTCTGAAAGTGTCGGTTGTTTCAGTGCCGTTACCCGAGTGGCCGCTGTGTACTCGCCGTGTTGTTGTTGGTGTTTGTTTCTCAGGTAGCGTATTAGATTGGTCGTGTTGAACGTAGCTCTGTTCTTTCCCCACGCGGAACCTCCGCCTTGCAAACATTGCATCTGGCTGTTACACTGCCTTCGCTTTCAATTTTATAATACTTCCAAACTCCTGACATTTTCTCTGTCCCGACTCCTGAGTCACCAGCTGAACGTAGCCTCTCGTTAGCTTACTGCTGCTATAGACACTGCGCCCACTCTGTTGCCAGATTTCAGAGAAATAAGCAACCAGGTCTGAAAACAAGCCCAAAGAAAGCAACACATACATGATGTTGTGTAATTTTAAACCAAAACTAAGTCCTCAGGATGACTTTAAGACGTAAACATGGTTATTTTTGTTTTGTAACATTAAATTAAAAAAAAATATTTTATAAAAAAAAAAAAAAAAAAAATCCCGATCCCCGATTTTTTTCTCCCGATCCCCGATTTTTGGAAAATCACGTGATCGGCTCCGATCCCCGATCACGTGATCGGATCGGGACATCTCTAGTACATATGGCCTGAGCCTTCCTATTGGCAAGATTATAATTACCAAGCATATCACAATACAGATGGACCGACCACTCAATTAAACTTCTATTGAACGTAAGCATCACTGAATTGCACATATTAAAAGAGTTGTTTTTCTCAAGAAAATACATTGTTGGACTTTTTTTGAAATTGCATCCACATTTTGATGAAAGCTGAACATTTCGTCAAACACCCAAATACTTGACTGGATTGGGCAACAGCCTCCTAAAGACAACCATAATGTCCTTGGGTTTGTAAATGTTCAACTCCAGAAAAGTCTCTTTAACCAATGACACAAAGGTGCAAATATTGGCCAATAACCGAGTGTATTTCAAATTATAATATTGGATGTGTTTTACTGTAATATAAATGTCCCTTTAGTTGTGTTTTGCTTAACCTGCATGACACAACAAAATGTTTTAATCTACAATTTAAAAAATGTTTTAATCTACAAGTTGTTTTTACACTGTGTTGGCAGTCTCATGGATGCAGGTATTTCAATGGCTCCATGTTAACCAGATACAACTCTCTTCATTCTTTGTTTACATTAGCAAGCATCGCTAACACTCAGAGCTAACCTGTACTGGAGAGAGTATGCAGGCAATAAAAAAAAGGAACTCACCTTGTAGTGAAACCCACAAAAAAAAAGCATTTGAGCTCCATACTGTTTCAGAAATAATCCTTGAAGTGCTTTGGAACATGATATGGCATTTAATCACGGCAGCATTTCGCTGCATCTGAGCAGAGCAGACAGCTTGTCACAGGACTCACAGTGTGTCTGTGTGCTCAAAAGAGGGTGGGGCCAGCAGGGCTGAAATAGTGGGATATGAGGGATGTCTAAAATGCATGATCTGTTTGGTATTTTGAGCATAACACATCATAGATATGTTTTTTATATATTCTACTATATGTGAGACCCTACAAATAGTCTAAAAATAGCATGATAGGTGATCTTTAAGTTTTACAAAAGGCCTCAAGAGTATACATGTGTTTGCCTACCAAGGTGCCAAATCTGTGCTGGAAGGGTCTCTTAATTTTGAGCTAGTATGCAGGTAATGGGAATATAAGTGATGTATGCTTTCATTGGCTCATTGGGGAGGATAAATCTGATCCAAAGTGGTACTAAAATCTAAAAGTTATTGTTTTAAGTACTGTACTTCTTCACTAGGACTCCGTGGCAGCAGAAATATTGCTTCTCAACGGCACCTTTCTTAAACAGAGGATACATTAAAACCCTTAAAGACCTTGTAACCTGCTGATTCAGCAAATAAACGAATAGCAAAACAAAAAACAGCAAAGATAAAGCAACAATATAGACTATGATAGAGACATTGGCAGGGAGGAAACATCAACTAGCGGTGGCAGTATTGAGACTCCACAGAGCGTGACACCCCCATATGGAAACACCATATGTCCTCATCAATACAACATACTAATGTATAATACATACCCACACACAGTCTGCAGAATGACACAACATCAAGTCAGCAGCCACACACACCACGCACACTTGAGCACGCTCAGACTCACACACAGTTTAGTTGGTGTAATGACCCATTTGGCATTGAGGAGCATCTGTTTAGCAAATGAAGACTTGTCGTGGGGATGTTAGTAATTTTCTCCCTGACACAGTGAGCAAACAGGGAAAACGTGATCCTCCTTAGCACTTACAACCAATGGCCTGTCCTGTACTGCGCTGTCATTCTCCTCTAGCCCCCCTATCTTTTCTGTCACTACCCACCAAACCAATGAGAACATGTCTCAAAAGAAGCCACTAAAAAGAAACTGCTACTCAATCTTCTACAAAATCAAGGCCCCAGAAAGCGCAATAAAAGTCTTTGACATGAAAAAAAGGATTGTACACACTCTAAGAAAAAGCATCTTCTCAAATTATCCTTTCAGTCATGTTGCTTTTTATATTTTCCTTTCCCCTCTTGCTCTTCACGAGGGAGGATCAGGTCATGACAGCCTGTACTTTCTGCTCTGTCATTATCAAGCAGGAAGCCGACTGAAGAGAATGATGTCAACCTCCTGCAGAGAGAAAAGGCTCCACAGTTTCCCTTTTTATCATTGCAAAGTAAAATAAAAACATAAATAACATATAGTAGGAGGGAAGGTAACGATGTGAATCCGGCAGAAGAGCAGGGCACCATTAAAGGAATGGAAAGAACACATAATGCATTTGTTCTTAATGGTTAATTCCTAAATATACCCCTGCAAAGTTCATGAAATTAAAGGCGAAAAAAGCATGGCACAACTGTTTTATATTGTTTATTAAAGTCTGTTAGTGGCATTTGCACCTTTGAAAAAAATATCTACTGTATCTCCATGCAATTTACATAGAAGACTCAGTAAAGGTATATACGTACATTTCATTTATTTCTCCCCCAGGACCTGATCCACTGATTCTAGGGATTCCATTGAAATGTATTTAATTTAGCTATTTAAAAAACAAATCTGGAACCATGATAAAAGTGTCCATTTAAACAATTGTACAGCCGCCATGTTTCTGTTCCTACTGTATGTTAATCTCTTGAATAATTTTTGGAATATAGTGTGCTTGGGTAGGATTACTTCCAGGATTCATAATGAAGTAGTTTATGGTATTCCAATTTGGATAAGGGTACATGTAAACGCAAAAATAATAACTAAAAAACTCCAAGATGCTCTCTTTTTAAACAATGGAAATACCTTTATTGTAATTGCATAGTCCCGTTACACCCAAAACAAACTGTTTCAACAGCGAGCATTTGTCTGGGAGTCAAACAAATATCACGGTACAATTGGACGTTTAATTTCTATGGCAATGTTGGCGTAGGTTGTGCAGTTTGTTTGTTGCTTCCAGGCAGTCATCCAATGTCCTCACATTGGATTTATTTAGGGAATAAGAAGAAATCAAGATGCCTTTTTTATGCTTCTACTGGGAGTTGTCAAAATGTCCCACATATGGGAGCCTTAAGACCCCCTTGCCAGCAAATAAACGCCCGTAACACGCATTAACATTCTCAACACGGATAAATGCTCAAGGAAATATTAAATGTCATTAAGGGTAATAAATGCAAACTTAAATGTACCATGTTTAGTGTGGTTTGCAGAGGTCTTAAGGTATAGAATGGGATTGATTACACTATGAAAATGTCTTTGTCTGTGAGTTTTTAAAAGGTCCTTAAAGCATATGTGTTTAGCAAATATGTCAGAGAATATATACACTAAACGGCTGTGGATAGTTTACAATACTCTTTGATGCATTTATATATACCATTATGTTCCTATATGTGTCTTTGTTTAATCTGTCTTACCTATTAGATTGATGACATATTCAAGACAATTTAGTAGTTAGGGCTGGAGTAGCTTAGTTTTAAGGGTTTTGGTTAGTGTTAGGCATGTAATGTTTCTGTATAACACATGAACTGTCCCCAATTCCAGATGTATTAATAATACATAATATAAATACTTTATGTTCAATCTCTGGGTCCTTATTCTAAAGCTTTGTATAGATTATCAGGGTGTCCCACTTCACATATTTCATTATGTCTCATAATTGTACTTGTATTATTTTTAATTTGTGAATAAATAAATGATGATTATGATGATAAAGACCTAAAAAGTCAAATTTAAAAATAAATTATTCCCATTTGTCAAAGCAAGACAAGTGCTCAATCTATGCTGAATAATAAGTATCATTGCCCACTGAAAAGTATGACCCAGTTACATAGGAAAAACCCTCATAATTCCTGGTCTGTAGCCTGTTAACGGAGCTTTTGTCAAGCGTGGGCTGCAAAGTGGGTGAAGCTGGATTCAGGTCTGAGGTCAATGCCATACCATATGCACCTTTAATTGGCAGCATTGTGTAAAAGTGCTTTGACTCTAACATACACACGCAGAAAAACATACAAGGTGTGATTCCGGATCGGAATCGGAATCGAAATTGCCGTGGGTTGATACATACATGCATTCATGTACTTCCTCTTAAGTATATGCTGGACCTTTAAACCACGGTCAAGCATTAGAAATAATGAGAAACCAGAAAAAAGGATTACAACATGTGAGGCTATAAGGAAGCAAGTATGGTACGGAGAGAAAAGTGAATATAAAAACATCAGGGGAGAGCACAGGAGGTGAAAGAGCAATGAAATCCGAGACAGGTAAGAAAAAGTCAACTAAAGAAGAAGGCTTTAAGGTGAATTTGTAACTGCACACACAGCACCCTGACACTCAATGTTTCCCTCTTCTGGTGCTCGCTAAAGACATACACAGCATGTTCTTCCTACTGTCACACAACTTCTAAAAACTCTTTTGCTTTGCTACTTCCTCTGCATCATGATAAGACCCTGCGGTGGTTGTCATCTTTACTTCTGCCCATAGAGTTGATATTCAATGAATATAAACTCTATATTACTCTCTTGATCCCTAATTTTAAACTGAAGAGTAACCCTGTCTCCTACGAAATTACCTTCTCATACAACATTCCTAACATGTTTAGAAAGTAAACATATTTTATTACGGTCCAAGTTTTAAACAAGAGGTTAACGATGTTATTCTTGGCCCAACAAAACATATATGCAACAAAACTACTTGATTATTTTCAGGCTACAACACTACTGAGTAGAGTTAACCTGTTAAGCCCATGAGCCTGTTTTTCAGGTTTCAGGCTAGAAAATGACATTCCCAGAACAAATGACTATAACTTCACTTCTAAAAGGGGAAAATGAATCATCTTTTTTCTCAAAGCAATGTTAAACCTGTGAGTTGGATGTAGAGGAGTCAGAATCAATATAGATGTTGTTATCTTAAAGTAAATTCAGATTGAACATAGTAAAACAAATTAAATTATAGTGTCCGTCCAAAGAAACCATTACTTATAGTGAAAACCACCCTTGAATGATGGGATCGGAGACTAAAATCTATAGGAATCCAAACTATAACATATAATAAGTACCCCGTAACAAGATTTATGCAAAACAAGTGAAATTTGACCTTTGTAGAGAGGTTTAGAAAAAAAAACACCTCTGGGGTCATTTGGGTGTATTTGCCTTATCTCTGGAACCCATCGGTAAATGTTGATGATTGACACCACTTTTTAAAACTCTCATACACTCTTGTAGCTCTCATAGCAGCTATATATGAAAACTCCGGTTATTGACATACATGTTATGATGGATTATCAGTAATCATTTCAAAGTGACACAGAGACATTGGATTAACCTTCAGCAGCATTTATATGCGTTGTAATGCCATTGAACACAACTTTTGATCAGAAAACAGCAAAGGTAAGAAGTATTTGCCGTTTTGGCCCCGTAAAGTAAAGTTGTGTGTTGTGTTTGCTGGTTTTCGCTGCCGTGAGTGTTGGTTGCACAGTGATGATACTTACACCATTGGAATCCGTGGAATCTCAGCTTTCATATGATATCTTGTTTGTGCAGATCCGATGAAGTATACAATATCTCTACCGAGAGTTATGTGCTAAGTGCGTTAGCACTCTTTCGCTTAGTGCTAATTCAGAGGCTCGGCGTTAGACTTGTGTTTGTTTCGGTAAAAATGGTTCATATCGTCAGGTAGCTGAGTTTCTTCCCGTTAAGTGGGTATGACACATTCATAGTTTGTTAAATGTTAAGAAGCCCTCAGACGCTGTTTCTTGCAAGATGTTGTTAAGCCCGGGGCCCCCCGCTTAACAGGTTAATCATTACAGTTTGGATATAAAAAAGTACATTAGTCACGTTATTTAAAGGTCACCTATTATTCTCTTTTCCAAAAATATATTATAGTTCTCAGATATATACAAAACATGTCTCTGAAGTGTTTGGCTCCAAATACAAAACAGTAGCATGCCATAAACCCCTCTGTCTCAGCCCTGTTTCAAAAGTGCTGATTCTGTGTCTGTAGCTTTAAATGCTAATGAGCTGCTGCTGGCCACGCCCCTCTGAGAGATGTTTGGTTCAAAAAATCACAATGGTGATCTAGGAGGAGATTCAGGTGATAAGGTGGGTGGTTTTACGTGTATTGGTTAGTGGCTAATAGTCGCCAAACCCAGAAAACAAATATGTCAAAACAAGATACATGTATCTTTGAAACTTTTCAAAAATGTTGATTTACTTGAAGTTTAGTTGCTTTGTCAGGGGAAGACAAAGTTGAGTATGAAGGGCCGTGTAGGCCAAAATTCAAACTCACCTCACACACACACTACTGAAAACATTTGGCCTTGCACACACACTACTGAAATCCTCTCACATTCACTACTGAACACCTCACACACACACTACTGAAAATTAAGCCTCACACACACACTACTGAAAATTAAGCCTCACACACACACTACTGAAATCCTCTCACATTCACTACTGAACACCTCACGCACACACTACTGAAAACATCTGGCCTTGCACACACACTACTGAAATCCTCTCACATTCACTACTGAACACCTCACACACACACACTACTGAAAACATCTGGCCTTGCACACACACTACTGACATTCTCTCACATTCACTACTGAACACCTCACACACACACTACTGAAAATTAAGCCTCACACACACTACTGAAATCATCTCACGTTCACTACTGAACACCTCACACACACAATACTGAAAATTAACCTCACACACACACTCCTGAAAAACATTTTACTGAAAGGTTCTCAGTAGGGAATGTGCATGTGTTTCACCTATGTGTGTGTGAGGGGATTCTTGCTGTAACGGAAGTCATTCTAATGTAACGGATGTCATTCTAATGTAACGGAAGTCAGTGGTCTCTTTGCTAGCCCCGTTAGCTTCATTAGCTCCAGGCTGCTACTACTCCGAAGTGGTTGTTGTGTTGATGCCTGGTGGAGTATTCTTCATTGAAATATCGCACTTATCGTATGGCTCTGCGGTTCAAACAGACCGTCCATGAATGCAGTTTATTCGGTAAGTACAATTCAAGCACTTTATTTCTTACTTGTCTTTTTATTCAGCTAACAAGCGAGACGAAGCTACATCTGTGCTAACGATGCTATCCGTAGCATACAAGTTAAAACATAATGGAGAAGTGTAACACATTAAGAAGGATTATACCTACTGTAAAACATAAGGCTTCTCGGTGAAGTTGGTAAAATAAGGTCATGCTTGTACATTAGTTAGTTTGCTAGTTAGGTAACTGTATGCATTGTTATTGTTAATTTAAAATAGCTATGCTCGACGATGCAGACAGCTAGCGTCACATTAGTGTGGAAGAGCAGAGTACTGTATGAGATTAACCTCACTATAAGATCTGTGTATCTGAAAAATATGAATCTCACATTTCCAGTTGGTTCCAGAAATAACGTTGACGTAGATAGTGCAATATGGTTTGAAACTAGCTGGAAATAAGGTCTGTGGTTGAGACACATTTAAGAGACGGGTCACGTTTTGTTCAGCCGGATAATATCCACATGTCTAACCTACTTTTATAATTTTCAAATCATAAATCTAGTTGCCAGAAGCAAAATGCTAACGGTATGCTTAAAGGAACTGCAGCTGCTTCAACGTCACGCCGATTTAAGATCCATATTCAAACATACAGATTATAAATGGTACAAGTTGAAGCGTTTGTTTGAACAGTTTGCAGGAACTTGCTTTCAAGCAGAACTTGAACATGTACATAAATAGCTGACGTTAATAATGCTAACTAGCGAGCTAGCTGTGTAGATCTGCTGCACTATTTACTACAGCCCGGCTGTCCGCAGCCGACTTTATAACAGTATTAAGTGAAAACCATTCAAAATATTTTATAGAATAAATCCGTTATCCAAATCCCATAAAAACACAAGACAACCAGCAATTAGACAATACCCTGTGTCGTATTTTTGTCGGATGAATGCAAGCTGATATTGTCACTTTTTAAAAAACCTAAATAAGGGTTGTTCCCTCTTGTTTTCTCTTTGTTAGGATAATACTACAGTAAATGGGCTCTGCGGAAGGTGACACCCTTGCAAACCAAAAAAGAGAAATACAAGTATTTGTATTCCCCCCGGTCTGCACGTTTTACTTTGCTTAAGGTAAGTGAACATGAAACTATTCAGCATAACTTTCAATAATAATCTACGGTATTTATTGAGTTTTGGGATATTACTTGCATACAAATCTATAAATGCCTTAAGGTTTCTAAAACATACAATATGTGGTAAATTCAACAGTGGACCCAGCAAAGATTCACATTTTTGCACGATTTGTTATTGATTTGTTGCTGTTACTTAATTATACTTTTAATAAATTCAAGTCAAGCTTAGTTACATGTGATGGGAGCTATATGCTCTTACCTGTGTGCCTCCTCCGCAACCAGACTGTATTCAAACTCTTAAGTACCAGTTCTATCTACTTTAAACAATTAAAAAGACACAATCAACTACATTTATTGATATACCAATCTTTATTTTTGGGGCCCCTTCTTCTTTTAAAATTAAACTTTCAGACATGAGATATTGAAATACAGTAATAGTTTTGTCTATTTAAAAAAGAATGAGCCATTCCTTACAGTTAACTTCATATTTCTTATTGTCTAAAGCATTTATGACACACATTTCCCCCTCATATTCACAGTGTGGATCAATTGAGACAGCGTGCAGAGACTTTGGGAGAAACCTCAGCGTGACGGATGTCCTGTCTGTGGGTTTGGCTGGAGAAGGTGGAGAGGTCTTTCTCTGGGATGAGGACGTGGCCTGATGGAGGAGGACCAGGTCTGATGAAGAAACCACCTAACGGTATCTGTGAGCCCATACTGGGCTCAGCTGCCACAAACAAATGATGGTCCTGTTTGACTTTGTGTTCACAATAAAAGTGTAGTTTCTTAGTGAATGTCCTGTATTGGTCTTTAATCTGAAATCAGCTTTTCATTTTCTTCTTGCCCCTCTGAGAAAACAGTGAGGCAGTTGTGTCCTTCAGGTATGTCCTTTCCTAACAGAAATGACAAGAAACATATGACATTATTGCAGAGCAAGTGTGTTATTTATGAAACGTTTGTTTATTTAGCGGCTGTAGAAATAATGTGTTAATTCATCACTTTGTACTACAAAGATAATCAGATTATGAATGAACAGTCTGCAGTTATTCAACATTAAAATATCTTATTAAATAATATTCAACTGCTCGGTTGTCTCACTGCAAGAACCACTTTTACCACGTCTTTTACAGACAATATGTAGAGACAAATGGTAGCAATTCTCACAATGTAAAATAATAATTGCCTTAAATACATTGAAATGTGAAAGCTGATTATAGTTGTTACTTTATCTATTTAAACCAGAACGTTTCTCGATTCCTTGTACCTTTGAGTCCATGCTGAAGTTCACTGATGTTTGGAATAGGTCTGTCTCTCGTGGTCAGCATCCTCTGGTCTGTCTGCCGCATCACCTGGAAACTTTAAACAAACAGATATATATGTAAAGTAACAATGTGTTGGTCACAGACTTTTTTACATGCAAATGTCATGTGATAATCTTTGTTATCCTTAAAGAAAGTGCTGGATATCAAAGCCCTTACTGTATCTTATCAGTTGGATTGTGTATTATTGTATAGTTGTGGTCCTTTTTATTTTAGAATCGTTTTTCATGAGACAGTCAATTTAAATATTTGTCCTATGCCATATTCACATTCATTTGTAACACACACGTAAGGGTAAAAGACAAACATCTTCAACACATGTAATGCAATGAATAAGCTTCATTGTCACAGAAGCACACATAATGTCATATCTAATATTTAAACAAATAATTTCCTTGTCCCTAAAGCATTGACTGAGCTATTTTTCGTCCTCAAATGCAGGCATTAAGTTACATGTTCATGTTCTGCTGCCACAATAAGTCGGTTTCTCCAGTGTAATGATAATAAAATGCTAAGTAAGTATTGGTAATATTAATAAAAACAACAACGTTTGGGTTCGTTCGTTTAATATGATGAACGTTAACCAGTAAGCTTCAATAATCAACTCCAGCTCAACAAACCATATTGCACTATCTACGTTAACGTTATTTCTGGAACCAACTGGAAATGTGAGATTCATATTTTTCAGATACACAGATCTTATAGTGAGGTTAATCTCATACAGTACTCTGCTCTTCAACACAAATGTGACGCTAGCTGTCTGCATCGTCGAGCATAGCTATTTTAAATGAACAATAACAATGCATACAGTTACCTAACTAGCAAACTAACTAATGTACAAGCATGACCTTATTTTACCAACCTCACCGAGAAGCCTTATGTTTTACAGTATAAACCTTCTTAATGTGTTACACTTCTCCATTATGTTTTAACTTGTATGCTACGGATAGCATCGTTAGCACAGATGTAGCTTCGTCTCGCTTGTTAGCTGAATAAAAAGACAAGTAAGAAATAAAATGCTTGAATTGTACTTACCGAATAAACTGCATTCATGAACGGTCTGTTTGAACCGCAGAGCCATACGATAAGTGCGATATTTCAATGAAGAATACTCCACCAGGCATCACCACAACAAACACTTCGGAGTAGCAGCCTGGAGCTAATGAAGCTAACGGGGCTAGCAAAGAGACCACTGACTTCCGTTCCATTAGAATGACTTCCGTTACAGCAAGAATCCCCTCACACACACATAGGTGAAACACATGCACATTCCCTACTGAGAACCTTTCAGTAAAATGTTTTTCAGGAGTGTGTGTGTGAGGTTAATTTGCAGTATTGTGTGTGTGATGTGTTCAGTAGTGAACGTGAGATGATTTCAGTAGTGTGTGTGTGAGGCTTAATTTTCAGTAGTGTGTGTGTGTGTGTGTGTGTGTGTGTGTGTGTGTGTGTGTGTGTGTGTGTGTGTGTGTGTGTGTGTGTGTGTGTGTGTGGGTGTGTGTGTGTGTGTGTGTGTGTGTGTGTGTGTGTGTGTGTGTGAGGTGTTCAGTAGTGAATGTGAGAGGATTTCAGTAGTGTGTGTGCAAGGCCAGATGTTTTCAGTAGTGTGTGTGTGAGGTGTTCAGTAGTGAATGTGAGAGGATTTCAGTAGTGTGTGTGCAAGGCCAGATGTTTTCAGTAGTGTGTGCGTGAGGTGTTCAGTAGTGAATGTGAGAGGATTTCAGTAGTGTGTGTGCAAGGCCAGATGTTTTCAGTAGTGTGTGTGTGTGAGGTGTTCAGTCGTGAATTTGAGAGGATTTCAGTAGTGTGTGTGTGAGGCTTAATTTTCAGTAGTGTATGTGTGAGGTGTTCAGTAGTGAATGTGAGAGGATTTCAGTAGTGTGTGTGCAAGGCCAGATGTTTTCAGTAGTGTGTATGTGAGGTGTTCAGTAGTGAATTTGAGAGGATTTCAGTAGTGTGTGTGTGAGGCTTAATTTTCAGTAGTGTATGTGTGAGGTGTTCAGTAGTGAATGTGAGAGGATTTCAGTAGTGTGTGTGCAAGGCCAGATGTTTTCAGTAGTGTGTGTGTGAGCCTAATTTTCAGTAGTGTGTGTGTGAGGTGTTCAGTAGTGAATGTGAGAGTATTTCAGTAGTGTGTGTGGAAGGCCAGATGTGTTCAGTAGTGTGTGTGTGAGGTGTTCAGTAGTGAACGTGAGAGTATTTCAGTAGTGTGTGTGCAAGGCCAGATGTTTTCAGTAGTGTGTGTGCGAGGTGAGTTTGAATTTTGGCCTACACGGCCCCTCATAGTAAAGTGTCTCATCTACAACCTTTCAAATCTATGCATGCAGACTATAGAAACATCGGATATTGTGTCTTTGAAAACTGTCCTTACAGCGCCCTAATGGGTGCCACTTGTTATCAAACTGATTTCCAAACCTCCCTCCATCTGTCTGTCCTCCTTTCCGTATCCTTCGTTCATCTGCTCACTCTGTCTCTTCCTCTCTCCTTGTACAATGTTCAATCGTTATAAATCAACGTCCCAGCATGTTTCTTTGATAACATGAGACATTTATGAATAATAAATAGCTCTCTCCCACTCCTTATTACTTATTGACATCTTGTGTCATATTAGTAAATGAAGGGGATAAAAAGGACTGGCAGGGTGTCGTTGTTTAAACTTCTTAAAACAAGAGATTTCTAGATATCACTTGCCATTATGTGGTTCATGACCCACTGAACTGATTATGTCGACTTTCAATCGCACATTTTGAAAGCTGCTTGAGGAAAATCCAGCTTTGTTAGGAACAGATAGTGTAAGCTAGAGAAGAGAAAACTGAGAAACATCAAAAAGGACGATTAATAAATAAGCAGCTGTCTTCTTTGTCAAAAGATAATTTATTTTCCTTGGAAAATAATTCTGACTTGAACCCATTCAAATTCAGGCAATATGGCTATTCATCATAACAAATGGTACAGAAGGATTGATAAAATAATATGCGGGTTGAGGCTGACATGACTACGGGTGTCACGAAATGTAGCAGTAGATATCAATACCAGTGAAATTCCACAAATCTTGATACCAAGTCAATACCAGAAGAATAAACAGAACAATACATCCCATGAACTCCAGCATACACACTTTTATTAAACATGTTTTACTGGTTTTGGTCAACAAGTAAATTAGGTCACAGTTTTGTATCTAATATTTACTTTATATTGGTGTTGGACACTATTTTAACACATGATAACCTTGTGATTTGCCTTTACCCAATCAATATTTGCACCATAAGTACACTCTATGAAACCTCTGTTCACTGGTGGCTATTAGGTAGCTGCTATCATAACTAGCTGTCTGTATAGGATACAATGTACTTTAAGTGCCTCAAAGGCCAGACCAAAAGACAATTTCCCCAGCAATTTCCTTACGGGGTAATGAAGTATATCGTATTTTATCGTATATTAGGACAGCTAGTAACGTTAATAGTTACCAATTTTGAACTAGGATTTCAACACAAATGAAAGGCAAACTATATGATGCCTCTGGATAGTGTATCATATTTTCTATCGGCCCTGGGACAACAAGACGCTGAAAGTCTCAACACTACGACTGAAAAACTGCTGTACCATCGGTAGCAAAGAAAAACAAGTACCGTCTGTTTGCTAACTTTGGCATCAACATAGTACAATTTTGTTTTTAAACCTTATTTGTGACATCCCTAGACATACCCTTTTATTGATTGTGTCACAAGTTAGACACTTATATTATTGTTTGTTTGGTGGCTCATCTAAACTCTCCTGTCATTTCAGATCCCGCCTTCCTCCAGGACCTTGTAATCAGCTCATTTCCCTCACCTGGTCTCCCCAGCCCTTCCCCTCACCTGTTACTCATTCCCTCATCACTCCACAGTATTTATACCACCTCACTATCACTTGTCCTTTGCCAGATTGTCTTGTCGTTTCCGCCAAGCTCTCCAGTGAGTGTTGTGCTCTAGCCTAGATGTTTGTCCTGCCCGGTTTTTGATCCCTGCCTGCCTGTTTACGGATCTCGAGTTCCTGCCAGCTCCCTGTCTGGTTTTGGTTGCCTGTCTGACGGATTTACTGGTTTTGACCCTGCCTGTCCCTGACCTGAATAAACTGAACATTGCTAAACACTGGTTGTATCCGAGTCGTGCTATTGGGTTCTGATCTGTACCTGTGATCGTGACAGATTGAGCGATTATGTTCATTATCTGTGATGTGTACACATGCTATCAGTGTTTTTTTTCTGAAAGTGTTTATTGTAATCAATAGCGAGCTCTTTATAATTATGAGCCAATCTAAAATAATGGTATTTTTCGCCTATTTAGCCACTGAAATGTTTTTCTACCAGCAGAGATAACATTAATTTCCTCATGTGACGTTTCCTATTAAGCATTGTGTACATTGCCCTGATATGACAGATATGCCCGAAAGGCACGGAAAAAAACATCATCATCCAAGTGTAAAAATGCCAGTCAAAATCAATCCACGCCCACGACAAATTCAACAACAACATCTCATCATATCTCGGAGCGAGGCAACAACACTCATATCAACACTTGTCAACTCGCCAACTGTGGCTGAAAATTAACACTGGTCAACTATGTTTGTGAAGACATCTTAACCTGCAGCCATGACTCACACCTATAGCTGTCACATGCAAACCTGCAGACAATGATGGTCCATGACGATTATGACGCTACTTTTAATGACGTGATGATGCCATTCAGGCAGCCTGATGACATTTAAGATTACAGTATGAGTTGCAAATGACAGGTGCTAATACATTTGTAGCCAAAATGTAAAGTACCCACGTCGCAAAGGGAAGCGAGGCTAGTACGATGCAACAACTTGTCACTCAAAGTCCCCTTACTAGCATTTTCCAGAGCTTTTAACTGTCTCACAGATATCATTTAGCAAATAATGTTGGTCAGTCGCCATTGGGCTGTAGCATATCTGAGGCTATTCGTGAGCTATATTATTTCTACCAAAGCAGACAGATCAAGTGTGCAGTTTTATCTTGTTCAAAAGAAGATATTTTTACTCAAAAATTAGTTAACAATCAAAATGTATCTGCCGTGAAAAACCGTGAGAGGTGGCTGAAAGGGATTGTGGTTTTAGGGAAAATGGCAATACAGTTAACATGTTGATTATTGTATGTATTTTTTTTATAGGATACAGGGTTGACTGGATTATTCTTTTCACAGAATATTTTTTGCCAGATTCAGCATAATTATATGTCTTCAAATGGCATGAATGTTTATTCTAATTTTAAATAACCCTGTGCAACAGTAACCCATTTGGTAATCCTTTGTAAAGACACCCCTCTTCAGATGCCAACTCATGTTGCACTGCAGACTCAGGGAAATGAACACAACAACAAGAAGATACAGCAATGTATTTAAACAAGCACTTTCACAAGGCCAAATCCCAGAGCATGAGTAGACTGGTTGAGCTTCAGGAAACGTGTTGACATTATGTTTCATTTCAATAGCAATGTCTCTGTGAAGTTGACTGCCTTAGAAATATCCCAAGGCGGAAACACACTCCAAAAAACCAAAAACATAATTCTTGGGCTTGCTTTTATGAATATTACATTTACATTAAGTAATTTACCTATGTTCAAACTTTTACCATCAGAAAGGTATGATTTAAAAAAGGAATTTCCTGTTCCATTCTACGGTCTTGATGTGAGCGGAGAAAACACACACGCACACGCCTTCACACACACACACAGTTAATTTCCCTGATATTCCCTCTGCATCCCTTTTAAAACCTGCTCTATTGACACTACACTGTTCCACTGGGACCCCTAAGAAATAATGTGCCGGCAAGATTTATTGCACACACAAACACATTGCTGAGAGAATGTGTTTATCGCACGCTCTCACACACCAGAACACACTCGAGTGATTAGCTTGAACACACATACATGGCACTTTTTATCATGGAAACACACTCTCTAACACACATGTACACTCTTTCACTCACACAATGAAATACATTGCAGTGCAATATTTGTGTAACACACACACACACACACACACACACACACACACACACACACACACACACACACACACACACACACACACACACACACAGGGTTGCATGGGGAAGGAACCTATTTAAATGCTAAGTAAGCGCCCTCTCCCTTTTGGGGCGATTATACAGCCGATCTCATAAGCAATGCTTCACGACTGGATTTGCACATGTAGAACTTAATTACAAGAGGCCTTGCTTCCCTCTGTGTGTTGTATTCATGGGAGTATTTCTATTGAGAGAGGTGGGATTGAAGCTATTACCTTGTTTCTGTGTGTGTGCGCGTGTGTTTGTTTGTGAAGCCAATCCATCAGCAGTTTAGCCAAGATTAATGTTTACATAAACAGGTTTGGGCTCGGATGCCAGATTCTCTTTCAAAACTCTCTCTCCCCATCCTGTCTATGTTTTGCTGATCAAAATAAGTACCAGAGGGAAGACAACATGGGGTAAATGAAGTAAAGGGCTTCCATCAGAATGTTTACTATCCCAATGGACCACAATGGTTAGGGTTAGGTTTATTGATACACAAAACCAACACTGTCTATAGTTACAGATTATTTTATCCTTGTTCTGGGTGTTTGGTGCAGATTACCTATAACAGGGGTACGGAACCTTTTTCCTCTCAAAAAACACAGACATGTTTTATATAGGTATGGCCCTACAATATATGTTTCAATAATATATTTTTCAAATATAGCATGATAGGTCCACTTTAAGTAAAAGTACTGCATTCAAAATGTTACACAAATAGAAGTGCAAAAGTATAACCATCAGAAAATACTTAAAGTACCAAAAGTAAAAGTAGTCATTATGCAGATTGGTCCATTTCAGAATAATATATATGATATGTTTTATAATGATTGATCATGAAAGTGTTCTCAAAGCTGGTAAAGGTGCAGCTAGTTTGAATGACTTTGTATACTGCAGGGTAGCTTGTGGATTTACTCCAGGTGGAACTAAAGTCTGATTTAAAAGTTGATTGAATCTCATATCGTTAATACAAATCTGTAAAGTAACTAAAGATATCAAAACAAATGTAGGTGGGCAGAAGTACAAAGCATCATGAAATGGAAATACTCAAGTAAAGTCCAAGTATCTCAAAATTATACTTAAGTACAGTACTTGAGTAAATCTACCTAGTTACTTCACATCTCTGCCAATAAGTAACTTAAATGGCTACAGTGGAGTAAGAGTTAAAAGACGAACAATTCATTATAATGGAAATATGCATATAATCTAAAAGAAAATCATAAAATCATAAATTGTCATAAAGTGAATGTGTTCCATGATTGCATTTTGTATCATTATCATAAAATGATACAATTAAAATGTTCATGCATTTAAGTCAGACAGACACTATCCCTTTACCTTACATTCATTGTGAGGTAAAGTACAGAACTAAACTCATTGCTACTGTTTGCAGAACTGAAGGCTTTTCAATATCCCTACATGTCTGGTTGGTTGTAATGATGAAACATTTGAAGCAGCACAAGCTTTAGATTTAACACAGATCTTTAGTTACTTAAAACAAATCCTGTAGATTCTCCATGAAAAAAAAAAAACACGTTCTTCTTCTCCTCAACAGAAACTGTTAGTATAAATATTGCAGGAGTGCCACATTCTATCTCAAGAGCCCTGCAACCCTTGTTTAGACAGGCTTTAACATGTCCCTTGTCTTTATGAAAGTAGTTTTTTAAGGTAATTCATTTTGGTTTGCTTCAAAGAAATCTGAAGTATAGCAGAAACACAATTTTCATTGTTTCATTCATTTTTAATGTTTTTGCTAAAATTACTTTTTAAGGTCCCATGTCATGGCCATTTCCACTGATCATAATTCCATTGTTGAGGTCTACTAGAATAGATTTACATTGTTCCAAAATCACATTGGTTTCTCATACAGCATCTCTGTATAGTAGGCTATGTGTATTCACTCTCTGTCCTACACACCTTGGTGGAACTCCTGCCCCCCCCCCCCCTCCCTATGAGCCCACTGTGCTCTGATGTGTTTATGTGTTACAATGGCGTTACCGTGGAATTAGCTCATGGCATATAGGCAGGGGTAAAGTGCTATTTTTTTATGGGTGGGGGGCGGACCTCATCTCCTCCAGGGGGGTCCGGGGGGATAGTCCCCCGGGAAGATTTGTTTTAAATATTGAAGTTAAAAGCATCAATCTGGCGCACTTTGAGAGCAACATTAAGAGATCTATGGATACATCTCTCAACACCACAGAACTGTAAACAGATTTTCTTTTTCTTTGTGGATATTTTACAAATCACTCCCCTTTCAAACTGTATTCTTGTTTTACTGCCATATAGACTATAATGATCATATGAAGGTGTGCCGCGGAAATAATCTTTTGAATAATTTGTGACCAAACCGTTTGAGACCCACTGAGATAACGGCGCATTCACACCAGCCTTGTATAGTCTGGTTGAATCTACCCCTGGTGCGTTTAGCCGCTTGGTGCGGTTCATTTGGGTCGGTGTGAACGCAGTCCGAGACCTCTGAAGTGAACTAAACAACCGGAGGTGGTCTTGGAACGCTTGCTTGCGAACTCTGGAGCGGTTCATTGCTGGTGTGAACGCAGTCCGCACCAAAACATAGGAAGCGTAGTATTTACGTGTCACAAGAACGCGGATATCTTCCAAATCTTTAGCGAAAGAGTCTTTCAAGACATCCGCGGTTGTTTAGTGAAAGAGTGAAGCAGAATGAAGTGTTGAACAGTGTTGTGTAAAGTAAAAATGCTCCGTCAACTACATAAAAGTAAGAACACCTGTCGTCGGTGAAACGCCCCTCCTTACTGCAGAACGTCTCTCATTATGTTATAATGTTTTTTAACGGACGTTGTCTAATTATATAATCATATGCGCGGGCCGCTAGTGTCTGTTGATCTCCAGATTAACAGCAGCATGAGAATAACCTGCCGAAAGTGCCGATGCTCCATGGCGGAGGCTCCGGTCGAAATTGCCGGGATTTGCGTTTTTACCCCCTTAATGTCTGACCAATGGTTGAACAGCATTTCCGTGCACATGACTTGTGTTTAAAGTTTATAGTCCGTTTCTGTTTTGCCCGTGTGAACCTATATACAGTCTATGGTGTGAACGCAAACCGAACCTTCTGAAAAATGAAACAATGTAACAAACTGTGGTCTGGTGCACACCCGAGAAGCGGACTATTAGGTGTGAATGCAAGGCTAAAGTGAACTATCTAAACACTCAGAGAGTCCTTTAGCTCACCTGAGTCTCTCAGTCTGAGAGGAGAGGACCCTCCTCCAACAACACGTGTTTTCGTGTACTGGTTGTCCTAATCTCTTTGCTTTTTTGTTTTCATAATTTCTTTTTAGACTAGAAAACATCCACGTTAAAGTGTTTATTTTACTAAACGCAGTGTTTTTACCTCGAAACATAACATTCTTGAAATTTTTTATACAAAGAAATATTGTTTTAATGAACTGTGAAAGTTTCACTGTGATTTTTGTTGGTTAACATTCTTACCCTATTTACCTGTAGTGATACTTTTACAATTATTATCTATAAAGGACATCTCAAAATGTGTTTAATATGCCTACTCTGAGGCATTCATCTCGACTTCAGTCCCACTTCAAAACACCAAACTGTCATCTATACAGATCTATACTTTCATCTATATTCGAAAGTTTTTCATTTATATCGTATTTTCTCCTAAACAACATGGCATTAATGAGGGCAGTATTTCCTGAAGTATGGAGTGATACAGAGACATATCAAACATCGCCTCCTTACAATCTTTGGACACTATATGTCACCGAAATGAAAAATGTTATCTCCAATTTCCACTGCAAATTCACACATACTGTATTCAATATACGTAAGTGTGTTATTTGCCAATTTAAACATGACATTTCAGAAAATGTGTAATACAAGAAAGAATATTCTTAATATAAGTAATAAGTTGTAGAAGTTTCCAGGTGATATCCATTAGCTAAAGAATATATCTTATTCACCCGTAGTGTCTCACATTTAAAGCATTGCCAGGAAACTCAATATCTGTCCCATATTATCCAATCTTTATTTCAGACTCAAGGTCCATATCACAATAAGACAAAACACACCGTTCCTACATTACCTTAGAGTTAAACTGCACCACTTAAATCCGACTGTGTTTGCATGGATCCGGCCTCACTCTCTTTATAACTTAAAAGACCTCATAATCACATTTTCATGGCCTGTTTTGCAACCTGCTGATCTGAGACACATTATCCCTGAAGACCAGAGAACTGGAAAGCGGAGAACAGAGAGCACCTCTTGGCACAACAAGACACAATTTGAGCGAAATTCTTGCAGCTTTATTCAGACTGTGGCACTGCAGCCGGTGCCAGAGAGGAGGAGGTGCAGCTCAGCATTACAATGTTCCAGCTGCAGTCAACACAGTGTAGCTGCGCGGATAAACTTGTTTTCCAAATTGCATTTTGCCCGACCACAGCCCGTTAGCTTGTATTTAAATGCAGTCATGAAGGCCAAAGAAGGCAATTTGCAGTATCATCAAATTAATCTACTCCTATGTTCACATCATTTAAACATACCAGAGGGTAGTCTGCACTCCGGTCTGATGAAACTATGTTGTATCTTTTCTCCTCTCTGTTAATAAAGCTGTGGCTGCTATACAGAGGCTGACGGAGATAAATGGATAGAGGGAAGAAGGAGGCGAGCAAGGACAGGTGGACACTGGAGGATAGAAGGAGGCTCCATTGTTTCTTTTTTCACACACACAGTTTCTATTTTCTGTTGCACTGATGGGACCGAAAAGGTTCCCCAGAGGACAAACAGGTTAACCTATCATTTTAAAGCCTCCACCCACAGACACACTTACACCACATACACAAAGAACAGTTCTGAATGGCATCATGGAGAATTACAATGAGCAGGCTATGTGTAAGAATTTTGTAGGAATGTTAGTCACCAGATACTCAATATAAATGGTAACACTTTATGGTAAGGGTACGTGAATCATCATGAATTCATGCATGACTTAATGCATGAAAAAGCATTAATTCATTCATGTGGTACTTCATGAACTATCAGTAATGTATAAGGATTAATAGTATCTTATGCATGACTTAATGCAGTAACAATACCTTAATTAATGAATCAACTAAGGTATCTCAGTCATCATGACTTCTGAGTTATTAATGATGTTCATGTGTTCTTCATATAGATCTGCAGTTAAAGTAACAGGCCAAAAAAGTGACCAGTCACAGCAATTCCAAGTGTTGTAATCATGATTACAGTAACTAAGCATTATTTTGTCATTACTTCATCATGTGTGTGCCCCTTCAAATAAAGTGGTGACCTGTTGCGTTGTTTACACTGATAAAGAACATGTGATTAATGGCCCATGTCATCAATTATATAGTTAGGACTTTTTTTATGTATCATACAGTATTATCTTAAAGCTCACAAACCATTAAAGATCACTCATTCTTAATATTAACACACTTTAATTTATAATCCAAAGCCAACAAGATCACATTTTCACATATCATGTCACATAAGAAAGCAGTAAAAAAATGTCGGCTAAAACACAAGATTAGGAGGCCTACTTTAGGGAGGACGTGGATTACCACATAACAATTTAAAGTATATGGGATCACACTGCAAGGATCAATGTGACCATACTTACCTGTACTTACCGTGAAATACAAAGGTTAATAAAAACAATATGTATAGGGACTGTTAGGGAATCATTTGCTTAGGTATTCAACCTTTGACAAAGTTCATAACCTCTTTTATTCATTTTGACCAATATATATTTTCTTTATGCATTGTATTTTTAATTATTTTATCCTTTTTATTCCTCCTTCACTGGATTCCTAAAAACCACCTGCAGAGAGAAGTCATTTTAAATACATGCAGCCTGTCCTATGTGGAATCTATTAATTTATGAACCTGGGTCCTGCTGGTTTTAATCACACTTCATGTTATGACAATTTACACACGGCATCTATTGCACGTCTTTCCGTCCTGGGAGAGGGATCCCTCCTCTGTTGCTCTCCCTGAGGTTTCTCCCATGTTCCCCTTTAAACTGTGGGTTTTTCTCTGGAGGTTTTTCCTTGTACGATGTGAGGGTCTAAGGACAGAGGGTGTCGTATTGTCATACTGATATTCTGTACACACTGTGAAGACCACTGAGACAAATGTAACATTTGTGATATTGGGCTATATAAATAAACATTGATTGATTGATTGAATTAGTTTCTTATTATTGTGTTTAAATTGTTATGTGGTTATCCACGTCCTCCCTAAAGTAGGCCTCCTAATCTTGTATATTTGCCGACATTTTATAGAAGAAATATCATTATTCATCAAACTAGACTAAGCACATTGGAAGCCAGAAAATGATATGCTCAAAATATATCCCAATACTTTAACCTGGGAGATTTCCTCTTGTACCATTGAAAAAAAAAACATCAAATATATATCAAAGCTATACATGATCATGTGCCAAAGCTGAATTCATGACTTGTTGACACACATGGGTTTCTGAATGAGCAGATATAGCACCACTGGCGTTTAACAGGATGTGACGGTGTCGTGCCTGTTGGCTGTAATTGCTCCGCTGTTGATTTGAAGCCATTTAAAGTGGCTGTGACATGTGTATAATCCCTGTTGATTTACATGTAGTTGTTGCTGTCTTTGATCTTTGGCACATTTCACTGAGACGGCCCAGAAATCTGACAGGACGTACAACCGTAGGGTCTCGATGCAAATTGAGTCATGTTTAGTTCTACAGAGAAACCAGAGCAACCAGATCCAATCAATCCTGATAGGGACAAAAGCACAAAAAAAGAATGTAAGCAGAGGGAGTTTCTCTCCCACACACTCCCCCCTGCCTGAAAAACCTCCATTGGACTCCTTTGTTTACTTCCGTAACATAATGACATCACTACGTAGAGCTGGCTCTTCTATTGGCTTACGCTCCAATACGGTCAACCACTTAGAGATGTCCCGGCCCTAAACACAACAGAGATGGCCAGCTAACCAATCAGAGCAGACTGGGCTCTGGTTTCAGACAGAGGGTGAAAAGAGGTGCTGCAGCACAGGCGGTATGAGAAAAATAAAGAGCTTTTTGAACATTAAAGCATGGAGACATGTCCCAGTAGAGACACATCATACTGATATGAACCTGAAAATGAGCTTAATGTATATTTTGTATGTACATTTGAAAGTTCAAGTTCATGGTCCAAGTAATAACATTTCAGGTTGTTATGTGTTTTTACTTGAATCATTCATTCAGTCAATCATACTTTAAGCAAGAGGATAAGTCCCTGATCCAGATGTGCATAGTTCACTGGTAGTCAATATTAATGAAGGACGGGATAATGTTGGTGAATTCTTAAAAAATAAAACACCATTTCATTTCGGGTTAAAATGAGTTTTAACTGCGTTACTGAGAATTGTAACGGGTGGCATATTACCTAAATGTCATTAGTAATGCGTTACATTACCTCGTTACAGCAAAAAGTGATACATTACTGTAACTCCGTTACTTTTTTAACGCGTTACACCCGACACTGATAAGGAGTAAACAGCCTTGGATCAGAACTATAATAAAAGGTGCATTTGAAATGTGCATTTCTTGGTCTTGAGGCCTTGAGCGAAGACTTATAGAGACATATTAAGATTCATATCTGTTTTGTATTTTCAAGAAAGGTATAGGTCCTAAACAAAGTGTGACATTTTCTGTAAGCTCAATCTACGGAGAAATGTAGCTGTTAAATTGAGATGTCATACTGTACATTAACAGGTAGAACGCGGCTTAACGCTGTATTTGACACACATGGGGAGTCCCCTGCTTCAGTGGAAGGAGAAGGTGGAGAGGCTTTTTCAGAAGGGGGGCTTATGTTTGCGAACCCCCCCACCACCTTATCACCTGAATCTCCTCCTAGAGCACCATTAGCCGCGTTCACACTGCGGTACTTTTCCCACAAAGGTTCATGCGAACTTAGTTCATGATCGCGTTCACACCAAAAAGAGCCGGTACTAAAAGTAGTTTATGCGAACCTTTTTACCCCCTCGAAAGTCCCTGCTAGAGAGCAGGGACTCTCTAGCGGCTCTTTTTTGAGAAAAGAGCTATATTCCTGATTGGCTGGGCGAATTGCAAACCACGCCCCGTAAAACTCCCTAAAAGTTTTGTGAAGCCGCCATTTTATTATCCTCGCATTAGCATTATTAGCATTAGCATTAGCCCAGCGCAGAAACGCAGAGAGACTAACTTATGGCAACACAAAATAAAACATGGGAGCGGTGGAGATGAGGAGGTGTCGGCGTTCTGGCGATTTACTCGGAAGGCTTCAGTAGAAGCTGCTGGGACTCCCAGCAGCTTCTACTGAAGCCAGTCCCCAACTCCGGGGACTTCCGGCCGGGGACTTTGGGCGGCAGTATACGCCGTGAAGTGGTTTGCGGCCTGCCAGTAAACCCAAAGCAGAAGAAGAAGAAGAAGAAGAAGAAGAAGAAGAAGAAGAAGAAGAAGAAGAAGAAGAAGAAGAAGAAGAAGAAGAAGAAGAAGAAGAAGAAGTGACGTCAGCGGCTTAATTTGCCTAATCCACCCCCAGGGACTTTTTCTGGTGTGAACGCGATCTGTACTTAGTTCATGCGAACTAAAGAGTTCGCATGAACTAAGTTCGCATGAACCTTTGTGGGAAAAGTACCGCAGTGTGAACGCGGCTATTGTGTTGGGAGTGGCTCCTTATTTTCATCTAACAGACAGAGAATGACTAGACAGAGGGGATTATGGGATGCTACAATAGGTGATCTGTTTGGTATTTCGAGCAAAACACTTCAGAGACATGTTTTGTATATATCTGAGAACTATAATATATTGATGAAAAACAGTATAATAGGAGACCTTTAATACTTCGGTACAAATGGAAAAATAGACCATGATCTAAACTATCCTGAAATATATCAAGCAGAGAAAACATTCTGCTGGTTTTCATTCAGAGCCTTCACCTCAGCAGGTGAAATATTGATTGAACCTCTGTTCTAAAAAGAGGCTATTTTAACATGATAGACAGACATAAAAACAAGTGAAAGCAGCTTACAAATGTTCTGGCTTGCTAAAAGTACTTCTGGGACATGGACTATCCAAAATGGTTTTGCATGTTTCAGCCCATTTCACAACAAACATTTCACAAGCACATGGCAGGGCTGTTTGATCAGTTTCCCACCTCACAGAAGCTGTAGTGTTACAGTCATCTTGCAGTCAAAACTTGCTTGCTATGAGTCCATCAAATTGAAAGTTGTGTCTTTAATTTAATTTAATTCAATTATGTTTGCTTGCAGCTACTAGCAAGACTGATGTGACAATTCTTCCTACTGGTGCATTCATGGACAATCTGACATCTGAGCTTTGACCTCTTGACATTTTAAGATAGTTGGTACAAATTGGGGCACTATCAACAACTGATGGGAAATGTGTGAATATAAACGTGTCTTCAACAAAACAAAAACATTAATTCTAGATTTAAATAAATGTCTTTTAAGCTCTGTACACTCTACTATCCTAATCAGATCTTTCTGCAATGTGGGTTGCAAATAATGAATCCTGTAAACCCCAAATTACATTTCATTTGATTTAGCTGATGTTTTAGCATCCAAAGCCTAAGTGCAATCAACCAAGGGGAGAAAGAAGTACATTAGCTTCAAATGAGCCCAATCATTTTCTCTTGAGACTAACACACAGAAAGCAAAGAAAATTGTTTTTGGTTCTCCATTTAACTCTTATTGCCATCAATACTGAAAAAAACCACAAAAAAACAGATACTTTCATATGAATACTTGGGTGCAATTATAAACCATTTTTTCGAGTGTCCACATTATGTCTGTAAAGTGTAAAGGATGAACATTTAAAAAATGTTTACGCCACCTTCGGTCTTTCGGGGCGAGAAGATACAATTCTTCTTCTGTTTTTTATATCTGTGATTCTTTATATAATGCAGTCTTTCCTTACTTCATGGTTCAAGTGTTTGTCCACTGCTTCAAGGTCAAAACTGCATCTTGAATGCAATACAACTGTATTTCAGTAATAATGTACATAGGCCAAGCTCTTTCCCAGTTGATTACAATAGCTGATTGATCGATGGGTAGTTCAATGGTCTATTGTAGGGCTCTGCAACGTGTTTAGGCCAAAGATCACTCTGCATATAAAACTTGCGTACCATGCTGCGAATGGATCTGGCCCTTCCTACATCCAGGACATGGTTAAACTGTACACCCCAGCACGTGCACTCCGCTCTGCATCAACCAAACGGCTCGCTGCACCCTCGCTGCGAAGGGGACCCAAGTTCCCATCAGCAAAAACACGTGGGTTTGCTATCCTGGCTCCAAAATGGTGGAATGAGCTCCCCATTGACATCAGGACAGCAGATAGCTTGCACACCTTCCGGCGCAGACTGAAAACTCATCTCTTTCGACTCCACTTCGAGCAATAGAACTATTAACAAAGCACTTATATACTAATAAAGGGCTGGCTTATCTAAAGCTAGTTGAGTAGCACTTGAAATGTTTTTGCTCTATGAAACCTGATGTACTTATATGATTCTGTTTTCTTCAAGTTTGTATTTTGTTGGTCGAACGCACTTATTGTAAGTCGCTTTGGATAAAAGCGTCAGCGAAATGCAATGTGATGTAATGTAATGTAAAAACTGGGCCTACAGTGACGTATGGGGTGGCCTTACGTGCTACATATAAACATATATTTGTGTGGTACCTAAAATACTAAGCTGAGAAATAATCAATCAATCAATCAATGTTTATTTATATAGCCCAATATCACAAATGTTACATTTGTCTCAGTGGTCTTCACAGTGTGTACAGAATATCAGTATGACAATACGACACCCTCTGTCCTTAGACCCTCACATCGTACAAGGAAAAACTTCCAAAGAAAACCCAGTTTAAAGGGAAAAATGGGAGAAACCTCAGGGAGAGCAACAGAGGAGGGATCCCTCTCCCAGGACGGACAGACGTGCAATAGATGCCGTGTGTAAATTGAAAGGGCCAATAATGTGTTGCCACTAATTTGCCAACAATGATAGGTGCCAAATAATGATTTAGCACATAGCTAGCCCTGGTGACCGCATGAGGATTCATGGCTAACAGCTGGACTAGAAAAACTAGCCAAATGTTGGAAAATATGCAAAAAGTTGCTAAATGTGCTTCTCTCATCAGCCATAAACAGTGTTTATCTGGTAGAAATTGGAATCCCAAAAAGTAAATTTCCCACCCTGGTGAAAGTAAGACTATCATCAATGTAATAATGTATATAATAATAATAATATATAATAATATAATATAATAATATATAATAATCAAAATGTAATGTTTTAATGTATTTGATATGTGTCCGTAATTGTATGGATACTTGTTACTATAATGTGCACCAAAAAATCTAAAAGTTATCAATTATTGATATGGCAACCTCCCTGCAATATGTTTACAATAACCCGTAGGGATCACAGACCCCCTTTCAAAGACAATTGTCAATTGTAATCTTCTAGGAAAAAAGGTTGGCAGGAATGAAAAGTAAAGTGCAGTTATTTTAAAGTGACAAAAGAAAGCTTTGCAGTGTGCTGATTTGTACTACTTCTAACACACACACACACACACACACACACACACACACACACACACACACACACACACACACACACACACACACACACACACACACACACACACACACACACACACATCATGAGCTAAACACCAGCCAAACTACTCTTTTAAAAATGCTGCAGGTAACACAGTAGAATCAGCAGATAAACGTGTCGAATCAGTTCTGCAGGACGCTGATCTTTGCCATAGTACGGCTGCTGTTTTAGCAGGCTGGGGCTGCACTGTTGCTACTGTGTACACTATTGCTCTATTTGATCAGAATCCATAAGGATTGGCCTGTCAGACCATGTTAAGTCAACTAAGGATAGGCTACGCACACTGGTAGTGCTGAAGGCTGAACTGGAGAGTCACAGTGAGGAGGAGGAGGAGGAGGAGGAGGAGGAGGAGGAGGAGGAGGAGGAGGAGGAGGAGGAGGAGGAGGAGGAGGAGGAGGAGGAGGAGGAGGGGTGACGGCTGAAGGGAAGAAGATTGGAACAGGAAAGGGACAAGAAACAGAGCTTTGCAGGGGGACACTGGCGCTAAAGAGTTGTGGTTATTGTTCCAATTCTGGTACTATATTATGATTTTATGTTATTCCAGTTACATTTAGGGCTCTTTAGCAGTCTTTGGAATTACTTTTGGGATATTAAATCCTCCAACATGACTTACAGCAATGACTCTGAAATAGTGTCAGCAAAACACAGTTGGAGAATATTAACCTGGGTGGAATCAATGGAAGGGTTGCTCGATTGGCTTGCATTGATGTACTATTATGTCTGGCCTTTTTCAAGGGCCAGACATTGATTAAAGCAAAACAAGTTTGGTGTCAATGGTAGATTGACTTTGTTTATATACTGCTTTTCCAGACGTAAATCTACTTTACATACAAGACAGCATTCACCATTCACACTTGCTCACACACCGCTAATGCCATCAGTGGCAACTTTGGGTTAAGTGTCTTGCCCAAGAACATATTCACATGTAGACTGCAGGGGCTGGCATTGAACCCCCAAGCTTCCAATTGGTAGACAACCACACAACCCCCCTGCCAAAGTCACCATCTTGCTCACAAAATGACCCATATTGAATGGTTTGGATGGGGGAAAATGTGGAACCTTCACCTACAAAATCTGCTAAATTGAATTTGTAACTTAACAGTTTTAAACACAACCTTAACATTGTAAATTAAAATAAACTCCTGGAATAGGTTAAGGTAAAGATAATGGGTTGGATTAAGATTGATTGGGTTACTTTGTATACATCCGTTTCACTTTGACCCGCAACACGGAAAATGGACTTCAAGTTTAAAGTCATTTGTTTATTTACATTTATATTGGTTAAACATTATCTGTTAAAGTCAATGGGATACACTACCATGGCTGAACAATGACTGGTGACTTAAAGGACAATCAATTGTACAACTGCAAGACCTTTTCAGAAGCGATAATCACAGGTTGGTGTGAAATCAAATAAAACAACTGGTTTTGGGTTTGGGCAACACAATTACTAGGTTAGATTTAGGTAAAGATCACGGTTTAACACAGGACGGGAAAAGTGTTCCCTTGGGTGAAAGTCCTGAGTTTACTGACATTGATATTGGGAACATGTTATCTATTGGAGTCAGGGGTATTGTGATCCATAGAGTTACACCGCCAACATGACTGAAAATGACTCGTGACCTTGTTTTGTCCAGAGAGAATAATCATTATATGTAAGACCTTTTTAAGAAAGTATAGGTTGTTGAACTGTCAGCTGTTTGATCAAATGACCTATACTACTGTATTATTTGGTAAATACAAGTATCCAATGGTTTACTCATGAACATTTAATGTGATGTCTTATGAATATAGATGAAGAAATAGATATCCTTTGATACATATAAGTATATTGTTGCTCTGTATGAGTATTTGCACGTGTGTGTGCGCGAGATCATGCTCGGTTGAGTCTGGATTATCTGAGCTGTGATGTGTTCCTTACAGGCACAGGACTGGCCTTGCCCCCATCACTACTGATGTGTGTTTCTGTTTGATGGGGGCAAAATCCTCCCTTGCGCCCCCCCCCCCCTGTCACCATCCACACCGACCCGCAAATACATACACGGTCAACAAGCATCGCATCAATTATTATAACAGATAAATTAGTGTGTTGTGTTACGCAAGGTCTCGGTTTAATCCCAGAAGACCTTTTCGCCCTTTGCACACAAGAGAAACATTAGAAATTCATGAACTGTTATAGATGCACACACATATTCTGTTTCTGTATCTAGAAAATCATATTATCCCAGTTCTTTAGATCAATTTCTTCAAAATACGTCCTCTCTCAACACATAAAGCTTCTTGGAATACCCAATCTTTCCGCCTGGATTGTAGAATGATCTAATTCAAATAAGGTGAAATAAGCTTTATGCTTGCTCCTTTCACAAAATAAATGTTTGAGCTTATACAGCACTGTGACAACACATCTCCATTGTATTAGGTATGCCCTGTGAAAGTATATTGCTTGTTTAGATTGAGGGTTTAAAGGCAGAACAGATTTTGTTTGTTAAACTCCAGAAAGCCAGCCAGGAGATTAACTACTTTGGTGTTGCTTCGTAGCCAAGGTTTTTTACTTCAACTGTTCCTACCCAGGACACTGAAGAAATATGTCCTCTCACTCTGGGATCCAGTCTCATTAAAACATATTGCCTCTTTTGTCAAGTGAAGACGCGCCAGAAGGAGCCCTGCGACCAGAATGTCTTACACAAGGACAGTTAATAGCTGCAATCCAGACGCTGTGACCGGCAGGATGAGTAATGCTGCGAGGGACACTGGTGTCTACTTTCAGGGAGAAGAAACACTAAACTTCGTAGCTTAATGACACTTGCTGAAAGTCTGGTAATAATGCCTGAAGGGTACAAAGTGTGTTGTCCCATTGGAGGCAAGGTTGATAACACATCCGTACTTTCATCACGTCAGAAACTTTTTGTGTTGAAGTTAGTCAATCTACTGTAAATCAGCAATCCCTCGCACAAACCCCCAGTCGGAGGTAGTTTTGTGGAGCACATCAACCTTCAACTGGATGATCTTTGTTCAAAGCCTCATGTCAGCACCCACCCTGCTGACTGTGAGCAAGACACTGAATCACTGCATCCTTATCAGCTGCAGGGCACTTTCCTCGCTGCGTTTGACCTCCGCAGAGATGGGAGCTAACCTACAGGCACCAAAACAATTATATAACAAACATTGTAGTAAAAGTAGAAGTAGAAGCAATTCAAACCGAGGGGGAATATTCTGTAGATTGGCAAGACATGGTAAGTAACTACCATTGTACCTGACTCAGATTTATTATAATGGAAGGGGATTTTGAAGGCCAAAAGAAAGATTTTATTATTTGTTCCTTATACAGTAGTATGCTTTTTGTTATAAACTTGGTTCGGTCAGGGATGTTGGGATCCACTTGTTGGTGCATTTTCTCCACAACGTGTGTCTAAAATATGCTCTAGGTTGATATAGTGCATCTATCTCTGGTGTTCGTAAACCCTGGGGTTTATCATACTTTGAGGGTCTGACTTTTTTTGCTATATCACCATTCAAATATATAACCCACAACCACCTGTAAGAAAATCAACTTAGCAAGTTCTATCTATACTAGAATGATTTGACTAATCAATTATAGGGGGCAGTCCTACTGACTAACATTTCCATGGATTCCAATTGAAAAAGCGGAGTAACATTTCACTTAAAAGGCTTCCAATTCCAATAAAACAGCTTATTTAGACTTTCTTTACCAACATTGACAGAGCAGCAGCCCATCAAGGACAATAAAGACTTTCTTCACCTGAGATTTCACACACTTAAAAGTGTGTGTGGCTCCGTACCAAGGTAAAGAAATCTGACTAACTGCACCTCTAAAGATCCCTCATTGAAAAATATTGTTTTTGAAATCCATACAATATGCTCTGGTTCTATAGGGGGGCGTGTTGTTTTGCATGTAGCCATGGACCTTTGTGGATACTGGTTTCTCTTCATGGTTGCATTGAAATGTTGTGGTTTTCAACCAGTTTTCCAGGTAGGGCCGATTCTTTTCAAAGTCGTTTTTTTCTTGCAAGGCTTTGCCCCTTCTAGTCAGTCTCGATTAATAAATAACTAAAGTGTGCTTTCAGTTTCTCAGATATTCAAAATGCAATTAACCACCATGCTGAATATATTTCTGCTTCTTGCCAAAATACCATTGAGCAATTTCTTTCATATGACACAAAAATAAAGACTCTTTGATCATTTCAGTATGCATGACATTAAATGATCCCAGAAATGCTCAGAAGTGTGAGGATTCCTACATTGTGTGGCATCACTTTGATCAGAATTGCTCTTTGAAATGTTGCAATACACATGTCATAGTAGCATTACACATGCCAGACGCATGCATACAACTGATCAGAGGTTTCTATGTAAAACAGAAGACGTATAATCAGAGTAACTCTGTTTTCATCGAGCAGCTGGTATGTTCAACCCTATGTACTAGTCTTTACCATTATTGGATATTAGCTTAAAGGACATTAAACATTGTCCAATGGGGATTAGCAGTCAAATCCTAATTAGACATTTCAATAAATGCAACATTCGGAATGTTGAGGTTCAAAGGTCGGTCTTGAAAAACTGAAAAACCAACAGGATGTTCGTTGAGGCCGTTCTTGTCCCCTATAGTAATTCTGTACTGATGAAAAGTAATGCACTGTACGTAAATAACCCACTTACTCAATTTGTATATAACTTTCGTAATCAATTCAGATACATTCAACGTAACTATGAGCTATGACAGACGACTTAGTTTAAAGAGAGCAAAGTCCACATAGGGAGGAGGATGGGGTGGTTGGACAGGGATTGTCAACCAGGAGACTGCTGTTTGTTTCCCAGGTGAAATGGGAAGTTAACATTGACTTAATTGTAATGTAACTTCTATTGTTAAGAAATGCCAACAATTTAAAACCCAAAACACAAACCTTTCCTCAACCTAGGGAACAATAGTTGTATTGCTTCCTTAACTTAACCATGTTATTCAAACGTGTTTACCTAAACCCAACCTCGTTTTCTGTTCACTGGTGTAGTGATTGGTCATTTTCTTGGACATTTGTAGTAAAATTCATGGGAAAAAAGATATCACATTAGCATTAGCATTGTCACATCCACGAGGATCCAGTAATTTACTAACCATTTCCAAAGGTGCTATATGAATTAAGTATGCTTAAGTATTGAGATATTTTGGAGCTTTTGATCATATCACGTGATCGTCTTCAGCACGTACATTTACCCAATTGATATGACAATTGTACATAGTTACATTTCAATCCAGTTTGGACCACGAAAAAAAAGGGAATTGGAAAATCTACATCTGCAATCTGGACAAATGCAATCTGCTGAGGAAGATCATTTAGTACGCCATAGCTCCGGAACCGTTTTTTAAAAACTAGGCCAAGAGGGGTGTTTTTTTGTTAATGGAAATACAAAATAAATAGTAACACCTAAGGTAATGCTTCCTTACTGATTTTGAGGAAACGGTTTGTTAAGTCTGTAGTTTTCATTTAGCAGTTCCTTACAGATTTCAGTATAAGAATCCATAAACTAGGACGCAGTAAGAATAATTGCTGCAAACAGGCTGAATCTACAATATTTCAAACCTACAGTAATGCAGCTTGTTGCTCTTCAATAGCATCCTCCCTCTCCCTCTTTCTCCTCCGTTCATCCTGCTTTCCTCTCAGCCACTCTTCCCCTCTCGTATATTTCCCGTGCCTCTCCACACCTTGTCTTCCCCTTCGCAATTTATGAATCCCTCTCTCTCCTCTCTCTTCTCTCCGTCCTCATGTCTCTAAATCTGTCATCCCTTCTTTATTCACTCTATTCCTCTCCTCCCTCAAAAATTCCATTTTCCTCATCCTTCTTTTTTCTCCCTCTCTAGCTTCCTACATCAGTTAAATCCTCTTTATTCTCGGTTTTGTTTTTCAGTTCATCCCTCCCCTTTACACGTATCACTTCAGATCCAGTGCACTCTAAAAACAAATGCCTTGGCTCAACAAAGAAAATCAACGCAACAGTTTGCATCGATGTTTATTGAGTTAAGACAACTTCTAATGAAATTGTCTTAAAGCAACAAAGTTATTTGAGTTAGGGGAGAAGGCTTTTCTTCTACAATCAGAGGTGTTTTTAATTACCACTTACTTAATAATTGGTAGCATAAACACAAGTGTTGAAGTTCAACTCAAAAGATCAAGTTGTTCCGACTAGTTTTACCACATGATTTAAAAGGAATTTTAAGTTGTATGTACTTAATTACCATCATTGTGAACACACGTTTTTAAGTTGACAACCATTTATAAATGAAGTTGCTCCAAATATATTGTATTCAATAGTTGTTTTGCTTAGCTTTTTCATGTTTTTGCCTTTAAAGAAAGAAATTAATTGATTCCACAACAAAAATATTAGGCAATTGCCTAATATTTTTGTTGTGGAATCAATTAATTTCACTTTTTATTTTGAACTGCAGTTGTTTATTTCAACACATGAGTTTCAATCAGGAGAGAATTCATTTAGTTTGAACATTTATTGACACATGCCATACTGTATGATAAGGTGCACGAACACCTGAAATCACAGCTGACTGCAGGAGAGAGGAGAACCATGTTATAGTTTGGCTACAGCACAGTGATTGGCTGCTGGAGAATGAGGTGAAATGTAATAGGTTAAAGAGAACGCCTGTGATGAGCTGATTATATGCGGCTGCAGAGTGAATGTATATACACCCAGTCTTCCTGAAAGAACTTGCGCTGAGCTTCATTTAAATCTTGAAAAAAAAGATAAATAACACAAATTTAAATTGCCCCACAAATAATAAATAAACACATTAGCCATATTACCATGGGACATGGGGACACAGCAAATACATGCTGCCATCACAACGAAGTTAGAGGCCTTTGCATATTTAAAACCAGTGCCTAATATATAAAATATGTAAAGTTTTTGTAAAACTCCAGAAACAAATTCTCAATGGCCACCAGTCTGCAGATCACACACATCCATTTTACAAAAGATGTAACAAAGATGTTTACACTGCCGACAGTCATTATTTCAAACAGTATGAACACATTTAACGCAGAATGCTTGCTCATTCATTTGTTTCCCTCGACCACGATGGTTGCCACCGTATGGTCAGATCCTGGGGTGGACCGGTCACTAATGAAGGCGATAGTCATGTCCTTTTGAAGCACATTAAATAATAGGTTAGCGCATCAGAGATAATGAATTAGGTAATTGCATACTTTTTAAACTCTTAGAGAATTCAGAGACATTATTACCAGCTGCTAAAGCAACGCTGGTCTTGTTTTCACCTATTGAGTCTGCATGTGTGTCGTCATGGCAATGTGGTCCTGAAGACACACAGAGGTGCTTTTGATTACTTTGCCTAGTGTTTAAATGCATGTGAACATATTTTGTCAATCACAACCGTGGAAGTTTTAGTGTACCTTCTTTTTTTTGCAGGTTCCATACACTATTTGAACTGGTTAAGTGAAGAGCAGAAAGCCACTTTTCAAATGTTACACAATCCTTTTCCCATGCCATTGCTGTCAACACCTATCCATGCTGAACGCTGCTAAGATATTATTGATTGGGGTGTGGCCAAAAGTGCAATATGCTTCACTATGTAACTGACAGAGAGCAGTGCTTTTGTCCTGTGCCCATGGATTTTATTTTATTTCAAGATTTTTAATTACGCCGCTAAACTCCTTGAAAAGGTCCTCTTCCTTTTCTCCATGGTACACGACAAGGCAGCGGATGGCTATAGTTCTCTGCGTACTTCAATTGTATTGTGCTATTTTTGAAAAAGGAAAAAAAGATAAATGACCTAAATGAATATATTCTGAATGAGAGACTGCCAACAACTTGCATTTCAATGACAACTCTAAATAACGATCCTACCTCAAGAAGCATCCTTGATTTGCTTCTTGAGATTCATTTTGAATAAAAAGCGATATCACAATAGTAACCAAAGTATGTTTACGCTCACAGTAGCCTCTACTACTTTGTACCCTCTCACAGAACTATTGACAGTTCAAAGGCTGCTTATTTTGGTCAAACAGCAATTTGCCTATACAGTGCAACTACAAGGCTATCTACTGTATTTGAATGACAACAGATGACACTCACCTTAAAATGTCCTTTGTATATTTCTATTTGTCTTAACTGTGGGAACTTGTCCAGGCATGTTAAGTGGGAGTGGACTTGAAATCCTTAACTCAAGGTGTAGAACAATTAAGTTATCAAGCCAATTGCATTACTTACTACAACTTGAATTTAGTTTTAAGTCAATTAATGCAGAAATCAGAGTTCAAATTACACACAATATTAAGTTGATGTAATTACCAACATGATTACGTCAACACAACTTATAAATTAATGTTTGCAACTTAAAATGTTTATCTAAATCAATGAACTCACATTTTATCTTGCAACCATGCATTTAATGAAGTGGAGGTGAAAGGTCGCCTGAATTCGTTTTTAGAGTGTGTAATTGTTTTAAAAATAAATAAACATCAACTATACGGCTTCACAGCAGTTACACTGAGATTTGTTTTTACTCGTGTGATGATCACTCAGGAAGGAAGATTGAAATATTTGAAGGAACTTTATATTTTTGATTTGGTTCACTACACTTCAATGGCTCAGGGATTCGGTATATCACAGGAGCGCCGGGGGACAAAATGGATTAGGTTTACCACGGAGCAATTATAATAGAGAAAACAGAAGCATCTCCCTTGCACTGAGCTAATGTTTCTCCTCGTCCCTTTCTCCCTTTCTTCTTCCTTGTTTATGTCCCCTCTGCCATTTCCTACTCTATTTCCTGCCTTCTTTTTTCGTCTCTTTGATGTTCAGTCCCCCTGATGGAAGAACATTTAATCAACAACCTCATTGTTCTTAAAGAGTAACTAACCAGCCAATTACAATTTTTTGCTGACCTCCAGTGGTTTGGTTTCTCACCTTGCTGCAGTGATGTACAGGTGTGACATCACAGACCACACCCAGCAGTAATGTGATCTACTGTATATATCACATTTAGTCATTTTAGAATACATCTTTATGTACATTTACTTTAGCGGGATTCTAAAAGGAGAATTTTTTCTAGGAAACAGTATTTTCGAATAAAAATGTTACATTTGCACATTCAATTGTGTAACAAGGAGTAGACTTATGATTCCTTTATATTGAGTTGTTTACAAAAATCATAAAACTCAAGGATAACTGTAATTGTAATTAACTTAACTTTGCATTGATTTGGTCACCTTTAATGGTGATAACTTAGCGCATTGTCGTTGAATGCCATAAGCTCGTAAATAAAATAAAAAGTAGTAAAGTGACATTTTATCCGGTTTTAAGCCACATGTTTATGATACTGTTGAGCAAGCAAGACACCTCCACTTACTCTATGTCTGTATGTTCTGCTTTATAAAGTGATAAAAAGATACATAAACATTTGTGGCGTGATAAATGATGCATCCAAATTCCCCGCTGTAAAAACCTTCAATTTAAATCGACAATAAATTAAAAAAGAATCTTGAAACAAGCTTTATCCAGCTTTCAGATTTCTGTAACTTTGTCTATTTGTGTTTGTAGATTTATACTTAACTTGCATTAGAAAATGCCTGAATAAAAAAATACATGTTTTCTTAATGTCAGTAATCAACTGGGGAAGTTTCATTATGTTATCCATATTCACCTCTAGTTTATTCCAACATTTAGTACAAACATATCCACATCTCTCAAATGTTTCTCTTACTCAAAGCAAGTAATCTCTCCACATATCACATTCTATCCCTAAAAACATGGCAAAAAAAGTATTTTTTATAACAGTAGTATTGCATTATTGAGAGATACAAAGATATATCGAAAATACTCACTGCAAAAAACCTTTAACTCTATATGTCAAGGATTTTTACTCCAACTGTCAGATGTCTGTTATGAAAATAATTGGCAAATTAGCACACATTTATTGAGATTGCACATTATTTGCATTCTTTACAAAACTTGTAATACGAAAAGAATTGTCTCAATGGTAAATATGAATTGGGGAAGTGTACTGAAGGTCTAACATAAGTAAAGGATCTGAATACTTTGAACACTAGCCTCCTCTCTTCTCTAATCCTCTCTTATCGCTCCATTCCTGCTGTACACTCCCCCTCCCCTCCCCATCCTGTAATAGATGGACGATGTTGTTCGGTGTGACGGAGTCATTCTGCTGCCAGTCCATCTACCTACTGGTCAGATCTATAGGACAGCAGCTTAACACTATAAATCAACACACACACACACACACACACACACACACCTGCAGCCCCCGATGGGTGTCTGCTCCCCCTCCAATCTGACGATTGATGCGCACCTTGTCGCTAAACAGCCCAGATAATTAAACCCCTCGCTTCCCTCCCTTGTGTGCGTAGGTGTGTGTGTGTGAAAGCCCTGCTGTTGCAGTGTAGCACAGGCATACACACATCCACTCTGTCTTCCTCTCACACACACACCATTACACTACAAACGCACACTTTCTTTCTGTCGTTGCACAAACACACAATCTCTCTTTCTCTTTACGCACACTCACAGAGATAAAAAGAGAGGGAGGAATGGAGGGAGAGAAAGCACCTGCTGGGCTGTAAAGCACTCAGACAAACGGCGTCTGTGTGTGAGAAGACTTGAACAAATGGGAAAATTATACAGTGGAACCAAAACGGCACCCTTTCAACCCAAAGGTGCTTCGACCGGCTCAATGGATTCTTGGAGCATAATGTCACAGCTTTGTTATTTATATAACCACAGTGTGAGACTAAGTTTGTACACATGAATTCAAACTCAACTCTTGTTAACGGTCTATAGGGTTTGGTTATATATGAGCATGATTAAGAAGATTAGTTTATGTGAAAGCATGGATAGATTACTGAACAGTCCGATCAGACACTTTTTGAAGGGACAATAACATGTCTTAGTGCAGTGGTTTTGAACCGAGTTAACTTCCAAACTAGTAACATGTTAGGATATGAACTCTTCATGATAATGGACAATATAATGCAGTTTTCACATTTGAAGGGGTCAATGTTGAGGACACTTTGGTCACAGTTCTCATTAATATAATCAACACTTATGCCCCTTTCACACCAGCGCTTTTTCAGCTCCGGCTCGGAGCTGGAGCCTGAAAGCGCCGGTTTTTCCTGTTCACACCGCAGCGGCGCCGGCTCTTAGCTCCGGAATCGGGTTCACTTTCCCAGCTCCAAAACATTGTCGGTCCAGAGGCAAGAGCTTCGGAGCTAAGAGGTGGCGTCGCTACGTCTCTCTTACGTCGAGGCGTGCAGGAAACTAAACCCACCTCCCATGGGTCGACTGTTTATGCCTGCCTCCAAGCAGTAGTGCCTATAAACACACTTTATAAGTCAGGACACTAACCAGGCTTCGTGTGATTCTGTTTATTTGTACCTTACTTTGACCATCCGTTTCACTGTTATCGCTATTGTGGAGAGAGGCAGACGTGTGTTTTGTATTATTGCAGCTATCGGATGCAAAGTAGTCAGTTTAGCTTCGGTGCTATGCTAACATCACCCGTTTTATACCAGAGAAACTTTCATAACAGTGTTGTGATACCCAAACAGTGTAATTCAGACTGGACACACATTCACTAGGCTAAGGGGAAACTGGGGATATGCATCAGCTGCTGTGTGAGTCGGACAGTGAATACTTTAGAGCGGCCCGCTGCAGTGTGAGCTAACGGGAGCTAACGGGAGAGTAAACTCCCGTGGAAGAGCAGCACTGCAGCGGTCGGTAAATGCTGCAGAAACACATTAATAAACAATGAACCACGGCCACTCTGGAGCAAAGTATAAGGTTGGAGAAGTCGTTATTCAATTATTCTGGCTTTGTGTGATTAAAAGCAACATGATCATCGACCCGACGCTGTTGTTTGTTGTTGTGAGCGCCGTAATGGCTGCCGTTGGGGGGCAAATCAGCGATGTAAACGGTGACGTCATGACGCAGCAGGGGCAGCTCTGGGGCGCAAGTGGGCGGTGTGAACAGAGCGGGAGCTGAAAGGGAAACCGGAGGCTGAATCAGAAAAGCTCCCGCTCGGAGCTAGAAAGGGAAAAGCGCTGGTGTGAAAGCCGCATAGTGTCATATTAAGTTGGAAGTTTTAACAATGTATACATTACTTAAAGCCATTTCAACCATTTGCCAATACAGTACCTGCAAATTAACTATTTCAGAAATGTACCCCTTACATTTAGCTAACGAGTGCAGCTGAATGTTGCTTATTTGCTATGTATCTATTTAACATGTATCCAATATTTAAAGGGGACCCAAATCTCTAAAAACGGGGGCACAATGGAGCTGATCCAGATTTGCGTCCGATATTACGTAATATCGGAAATGTGGACCCACGGCCCTATCAGAAACGTTGCTATCAGAAACAATGCTCGACTGTTTTGGACGTAATAATGGTCGGTGTTTACATTAGCATCGCTAACACTCAGCTAACCTGTACTGCACAGAGCATATGTGTGAAGAAGCAGGAAATAAAAGGAACTCACCTTTGAGCTCCATACTGTTTCAGAAAGAGTCCTTGATAATCCATGATATGGCGTTTCATCACGGCAGTATTTAGTTTAGACAGTAGCTGCCGGGTCCCGCATGAGCTCAGCCCCCTCCTTTTTTCTTTTTTATTAATTTTTATACTCAAAATCAGCACTTTTGAAACAGGAAGTGAAATAGAGGGATATGAGGCATGGCTTAGAATGGGTGATTCTGTTTGGTTTTTTGAGCAAAACATTCATATACATGTTTTTATATATTTGTATATATCTGAGACCTATGCTATTGCCTAAAAATAACATGATAGGTGATCTTTAAGCTATTTTAACAATGTTTTAGTTGTTGTAGGTCATTCTTGCTATTATGTTGTTATCCATTTAAACTGTTGTCTCATTCGGCTACTTTTGGTAATTCAGATGTTAAGCCATTATGTTTAGCTAACGCATTATTCCATCTGGCTAGCTCTTAATTTAAGCTATCAATTTAACATTTGAAGGGTCAATGTTGAGGACACTTTGATCACATTTTAAATCCTATGAACTCGATTTAGAATGTAACATTAGGTCGGAGGTTTTTAACCATCAATCCATTACTTTCGGATCTATTCAGAAATGTAGCTTTTACGTTTAGCTAATAAGTAGCTATCCAGCTTGCTTTACTTTTTAGCTATGCAATTATTTAACAATGTATTACTTTAAGGTATTTGTATGTTGTTTGTAGGTTATTCTAGCTGTACTAGCTAACAACTTTTACAGTTTACTCATTGGACTACTTTTTCAGATAGTAAGCCGTGATGTTCAGCTAACTATTTCTGCCATCTGGCTAGCTCTTACCTTTTAGCTATCAAATTAACATTTAAAACATTATTTAGCAAATTCAACTATTTAGCTATTTCAATATATAACTTATTAGAGCCTATTACTTTTACTTAGTTAACTATTTCAACCATTTTTTTAATTACTTTTATTTTTTTTAAACCATTTAGCCAATACTTTGAGGGAGGCTTCAATGACTATACTCCCTTTCTTTTAGTGTTTTCTTTTTTAAATATAGTAAAGCTACGTCCAAATGCTACTGTACTTCTATTGGGGATTCAGTCTTAGTTGAAATGTAATGAAACAACTACAAAAAAGCAAAATGACTTAAAGGTAGGGTAGGTAGTTCACTTCAGAAACCTACCTGTCAGCCTTCCATCTCGTGCACACACTTATCTCCTGCCCTCATTGGTCATGTGCGTATTCGTGTGTGTTGCAGGAGGGGCTCTGTAAGGAAGTCTGAAGGAAGGGGCAGATTTGTTCCGGTTGTGTACTTTCAAATTCTAGTGCACTCGAGCTGGTTTCTCCATACTCCATTCTTACTTAAGAGACAACTTAACATTGTAGTTTGTCTCCCTCAGTTTGAGTGTCTAGCTCCTATGTGTAAAATTGGCATAGGCTCATTATAAATCCCAAATAAGAACACTGAATGTGAACGTGAACTCAAGAAAAACATATTTCCTAATTTTCCAGTTAACTTCGGCTGTATTTATCCTGCACCACAAACATCTCCGGCTTTATCGCTCCAGCTGCTCTCCCCTTGAGGGAATGCCTCTCACCCATGAAACCCGGCTTTTAGCGCACTCATGTTTCTTCATACGAACACATGCAGTTTGATGAATGAATAATGAGCAGCCTATGGCCTCACGGTGACTTCAAGGACCAACACAGACGAATCAAAGTGATAAAGACTTGATTTTCCAGCAAAATCCAGCTCTCGGCTTCTCACTAATGCACAGACACGTATGCCATTAGACGACACACTTTATCACTCCTGTTGTAAAACGGTCCTGTGCCATCAGTCTCTCACCTCTCACATACACCCACGGACCAGGAGAATAACAACTCTCTCTGTATTCATCTCTCACGTACACAAGTAGACATTAAGTAAACTCATCACATGTGCGTACAATCGGACCGTGACATCCTCTTACCTGGCGTTTTTGGAGTAACTAATCCTGAATCCAAGCGGCAGAATCTTGACCAGTCGTTGCCGAAATAATCCCACCTCTGGTTCTCTCCTCGAGTGTCTTCTTTTAAATAAAAGGATAGAGGTCGTTTGTCATTCTCTCTGCCAAAAAAAACCGAGATTAACTGCCTGAAAGAGGAAAGTCTCGCTTCTTGCGAAAATAATACAATCCCTCTCTACTCCAAATCCGCTCCAATTAACCGCAGCAACGCATCTTTCCTCCTTACTTGTGTCTCTGTTTCGGTTGGGGTGTAAAACAGTAGGTAGACCTCTGCGTTCAGCCTGTCTCTGTCCGGGCACTGGTGTGGAAGAGCCGCTCTACTTTGCGCAGCCAAAAATAACTTCCAATCTCCAAACTGGAATCCCGCGAAGCACTTGCGCTATAACAATCCTTATTACATTATTATAATGATGTCAAATGGAGATAGTTGGGTCAATTACGAGTTTTTGCTCATTCTTGGAGTAGCCTACTTTATGGTACTTTATGCCCTTGTTGTATTCTAACATGTATTCATTGCAGAGTGTGAAGACGTAATGTTGTATTTGTAAAGATAGATTTATGTAGGGGTATCATTATTTGTTTTTACTTTATTATACGTTTTATTATAGGGTTATTCTTGGTTTGAGGGCCAAATTGGGAAAATAGATCGCCCTTAATGATGAGATAATCGATTAATTGTCTCCCACTTTGCAGGTTGGTGTCGTTAATATATTGATTAATCGATTAACCAATCAAGAGGAGATGTTAGAGAAGCTGCAGTGCAGGGTTTCCCCTTTTTTCGTCTTAAATCCAACACCAAGTGTTATGGTTGCAAATGTCAATTAAGAAATTGATTACAGCCGGCAGTGCATATCCAGATATAAATCGAAGATATGAAATGAAAAGCTTCAGGTCTTTTCTGCTCTTTTTGTCCTAATCCATTCGATAAGACATCTTTGGAAATAAGATACCACGCGTGTTCTTCATGTATCTCCTTTACTTTTCTCCTTCTCTGTCCAAAAACACGTTCCTTCCAGGTCAGAGTGCTTTACCCTCCTGGATCCGATCCCGAACTGCACTTCTGTGCCAAAATCACTCGCAGAAAGTCCACTTGGAATGACTTTTGGAAATCCTTCAGCGCAGGAGCAGCGGCGGAAGGAAAAGCGCGAAGCCTTCAGGTGCTTCTTATGTGCTCCTCCACAGCGAGTGGGAGAGAAAGGGGGAGGAGGAGGAGGGAGAGAAGCTGGGTGCACTCGCTCTCAGCAAAATAATAGACAGAACAGAAGGAGAGATGTTGGGGAAATAGTCCGTTACTGTGATTAAAACCAGAAAAGAGAAACCCTACTTTTGGCTCGTTAGCCGAAATAACTGGAAAGAAAAGGGGAGTGAAAGATCTTTAGTCTAGAAATAACAACGTCTCTTTACTGGTTTCCCTCAGATACTTCACCACCTGCCCGGGGAAGGACAGATAAGAGACATCCAATCTGCCACATTTTGCGGAGGCTTTTATCCAAAGTGCCTTAAGAGAGTCCACCAGAGAGCGCGGAGCAGCCAGGATATATATGAGAGAGAGGAGAGAGAGAGAGAGAGAGAGAGAGGAGAGAGAGGAGAGAGAGAGGAGAGAGAGAGAATCTTCAATTGAAGTTGCATGGGGGGATGTTTCCATATTTCACCTGATTCATTTTTAATTGACAGATGAGGATATCAAGTTGAAAAGGTAAGAGAGACAAAAAGAGAGGTTAAAGAAGAGACATAAAGGATGATAGAGAGAACATAATGCAACTGTGCTGTTGGTTTGTAGTTTGAGTTTCAGGATATTGAAAAGTGCCGCTTTGTTGCCCCCTATTGGCAGTGGAGAGAAATTATCTGGAGGATGAAGAGAGGAAGGGTGGAATTACGACGTAAGAAAGGACAAAGGGAAGGAAGAATTGTCACACAAAATGGGTGAATGGATGGATGGACGGACTGATTCTTAGCTGTTACATATATTTTATTCTACAGCATTTTGCTCAAGTAGAGCATCTTGTGTGGATATATAGTAAAAAACTGCAAGTGGACAGTTATTGTTGAAACTGCTGAATAAGAAGATGAAAAAGAGAGCTCTGCTGTGCATAGTAACATACTTATGTAGAACATAAGATACCATTCATATAAAGATGAAAATCAAAAGGCCTTCCAAATTAAATGACAAAATAGTTTAAAGCAACTCATTAAACATTTAGTTACTTATGTTGTCAACGCCCACCAAGAATAAACCTCAGGGCAACAAGCTCAGCTCGTTTTCAGCTGAGTGAGTTTCAAGAGAAAAAAGCCATGCCGATGTGGCCACTTTTTGTCTTGACAGGTAGGCTACTGCTAAGGTTTGCTAGCTGGCTAACTTCCTTAAATAACCGGCAATTTACATCGACACTGTCAATTAAATGTTCACGTTGTGCATCAGAGTGGGAACCACTGTGCTGTGAGGGGGGATGAGGTATGCTCCATCTAGTGGGTGATTGAACAGACACAACATCATGAAAATAGCTAACCTGTTGATAGTTTGTGTTTTTCCATCACCCTCTATAAAACAACGAAGGACACAAATCATAAAAACATGAACTCACAGACAATTGTGGAGAAGTATAACAAGCAAGCCACGCCAAGATGGCCGCTTTTTGTGTTCCCTAATCACTAATGGTGTTGTTGCCACCAATGCAACAGGATTTCAACAGAATCAGATCATTTTACGGACGACCCAGTCAAGGATCTGCTTCACTAACGTTTACACAGAGTGACACACACAAACGGTACGAGGGTATACAGTTGAGATTGCATAACACAAAGGTAAGTCATTCAAAAAAACATGAGCTACATATATAGAAACTCTACATCCAGGCCTCATTAAAAATCTGCATTGAGCAGTCTGGCAAATGGTACAGCTGTAGCTCTAGGATGAAGTATAATGAGTATTCATTAGAGCATGGGTCCAGCAAACCATGAATTAAGTCACACTTAAAATGAATGAGTTGCATGATATGAATAATGTCCATTGGGGACTGTAATGTACATTTCCTAGGCTAAAATGTGCACAAGTTGCACAGGGATTGTTCACTAAAGACAGTAAGAAATGTGAAATCATGAACATTTAAATGCATTACATATAAACAGACGCTAGGAAGGATAATTCAGTTGCACAGCAAGGACATGTGTGTGTGGCAAGTGTTGTTAAAGCTGCTTATCCTGAATGATAGCTTCTGTGAAGAGGCACAGGTGATTTTGGGTATCATTGAGCGCCTCAAGATGGAAAGCTTTGGAACAGATGGTTAACTTGATGAATAGGGTCACTGGCAATCCTTCCTGCCCTTTCACTGACCCTGGTGTCATGCCGTTCCTAGATGGAGGGCAGCAGACAGCCAATGAGCCACTCACCAGTGCGGAAAATATGCTGGAGCTTATCCCTGGAAAAGGAGACAGTCTAAACTGGGATGGAAAGTGTCAGGATGCTTATTATTAGTGTTAGTGATTTTCTAAAATTGGGCTTAAAGACAGAAAGTAGTCGAAAGAAAAACAACCAAACCCAAACCAACTGTATATGTAAAGGAAACATTCATTTGAAAGGCCTTTAAACACCAGTTTTGTGTAATTAATTTAAACATCAATATATATTTTGTAACTGTTCTCTTTTACATGAGTACTTTAACATAGAATGTGAATATAATGTGGCAAAACAAGCAATGTTATTCTATGTAAAGCAAGGTTGGTATTGTGGGGCGGTGGTGGCGAAGTCGATAGGGACTTGGCTTGGCAACTGGAAGGTCACCAGTTCAAGTCCCGGCAAGACCAAGTGCTACCGAGGTGTCCCTGAGCAAGGCACCGTTCCCCACACTGCTCCCCGGGTGCTGTTCAAAATGGCAGCCCACTGCTCCTAACACTAGGATGGGTCAAATGCAGAGATTAATAAAGTATATCAAACTGGTACCTTACACAACATTTCGATCATATCTCAAAGATTGTAACTATTTATCCTGTGAGGACCATGGACATCTCAATGTGTTTTGTGGTTGAGGTATTTAAGTCCTGAAGGAAAAACTGTCCACTTCAAACTTGAATGTCAACTTCATGTTGGTACTTTAAAAAAAGTCGGGAGATCCCTGTCAGAGCGCGCTCTGGCAAGGAGATTATGTATCAGAGTGGATAAAACAGGTTTCCCATCGTGTGTTGAAGGTTGTTGATGAAGGTTTTCAGAGAAAGATGAGCGTTCCTGTGGCTTCACATAGAAATCACTCCTGTGTTTACAGTGTTCGGCACTTGGCACGACAGGTACTTGAGAGACTACTGTTTTGTAGTGATGATGGAGACATAGCACTCTCCAACTGTGCTTTTGTTCTACATTTGAACTGAAGTTTGGACATGTCTACCTGCCTTCTGCATTAATGTGATCGAACCATAACAGATCAATCAATCAATCAATCAATCAATGTTTATTTATATAGCCCAATATCACAAATGTTACATTTGTCTCAGTGGTCTTCACAGTGTGTACAGAATATCAGTATGACAATACGACACCCTCTGTCCTTAGACCCTCACATCGTACAAGGAAAACTTCCAAAGAAAACCCAGTTTAAAGGGAAAAATGGGAGAAACCTCAGGAGAGCAACAGAGGAGGGATCCCTCTCCCAGGACGGACCAGACGTGCAATAGATGCCGTGTGTAAATTGAAAAGATAATACATTTGCAACATAGGTAGTCCAAATGTTTGGAAATGCATGTGTGTATAATAGGAAGATGAATCCACGAGGATATCCATCGAGGACCTATGATCCAGGACCACAGCCACGACTCAAGATCCAGCGCTCGCGATCCAGGACCGCAGGATCATCCATGACTCCGGATCCCAGCGTATATAGACACCAGAAAAGAAAGACATTTGGGGAAGCTGGGTTAATCGGAACATGAGTGTACACGGGTATAGACAGAGAGAAGGAAGAAAGTAAGATGTCCCCCGACAAACTAAGCCTATATCAGCAAAACTAGGGGCTGAATCTAATCAGCCCTAACTATAAGCTTTATCAAAAAGGAAGGTCTTAAGCGCACTCTTAAAAACGGATAGGGTGTCTGCCGCCCCGAACACAAACTGGAAGCTGATTCCACAAATGTGGAGCTTGATAAGAAAAGGCTCTGGCTCCCATTGTACTTTTAAAGATTCTAGGAACAACCAACAACCCTGCATTCTTGGAACGCAATGCCCTAGTAGGACAGTAGGGTATAATGAGTTCTTTAAGGTAAGATGGCGCCTGCCCATTAAGGGCTTTGTAGGCGAGAAGAGAATTTTAAATTCTATCCTGTGTTCGATAGGGAGCCAGTGTAAGGCAGCCAGAACAGGAGTAATGTGGTCCCTTTCCTAACTCTGGTTAGTACACGAGCCGCAGCATTTTGAATCAGCTGAAGCGACTTGATTGACTTCTTAGTACTCCCTGATAATAGAGAGTTACAATAATCCAGCCTAGAAGTAACAAATGCATGGACTAGTTCTCTGCATCGTTTTGAGGCAAGATATGCCTGATTTTTGCAATGTTACGTAGATGGAAGTAGGCGGTCCTTGAAATTGATTTTATGTGGGCGTTAAAGGATAAATCCTGATCAAATATAACACCAAGATTCCTTACAGTCTCACTGGAGGCCAAATTAATGCCATCCATAGTTAGTATGTCTTTAGATAATTTGTTTCGTAGATTCTTCGGGCCAAGTACAATAACTTCAGTTTTGGTCGTGTTTAACATCAAAAAGTTTAAGGTCATCCACGTTTTTAAGTCCTTAAGTCAGTCTTGAATTTTATTTAGATGATTAATTTCATCAGGCTTGATTGATAAATATAGTTGAGTATCATCCGCATAACAATGAAAGTTTACAGAATGATTCCTTATAATATTGCCTAACGGAAGCATATATAATGTGAACAAAATAGGTCCGAGCACTGAGCCCTGTGGCACTCCGTGGCTAACTTTGGTTTGCGTGGAAGATTCATCGTTAACACGTACAAACTGAGAGCGTTCAGATAGATAGGACCTAAACCAGCCTAAAGCAGTTCCCTGTATGCCAACTAAGTGCTCTAGTCTTGACATTTAAACTCATTTACACAGCTACAGTGTAGTTGTGTAATGAAAAACGTTGGTCATATGAATACAATACATAAAACAAATGAAAAGAAAAAGCAGTCTTTTGGCCTGTGGGATAAAACAGACTCTGGTTATCTTTGTCCTTATGCTGTGGTACAGGACAATCAGGACGGGGTCGACAATCACAGAGGCGGTTATCTCAACTGTGAGGGAGAGGTTACTACAAAATAAAAACAGGAACTTGAGCTAGATAAATTAACTTCACGTAAATGCCTGGACACCAGAAGAACAGCCATGAAGGGTGTTGCAGAATGAGGCGATTGAACCTTAAATGGTAGGGTAAAAGCTCCTCTGTCTTTGTTGTCTCTTCTGTGTTTCATTCCTCCAGACACCCTGAATGAAGACTGCATAGCCAGGATGTTTGCTTTTCATTTGCTTTTATCTGTCCTGATAGAGGGCCTGGCATGCCATTTGCCGGAGGGGAGATGTACACAGCGGCAGAATGATTGAAGCAAAATGGCTCGCAGCAGCGTTTCGAGAATGAGAAATCCAAGTTGTGATTCAACAGGCGTGACTGAGAACCACTTGTTTGTGATATTAAAACATACATCTCCTCCCTTTTGTACATCTCCACATCTCATCAGCAGCTGTTGGTTAAAAAGTCCATGGGAGAGCTCAGAAAGGTAGATAAAGACCAGTAGGCAGAGAGTCAAATAAAGAAGTAATCCACTTTGTGGAGAAAAATACTTAATTCACAAGGAACAAATCTGAAACAAACTGCAAAGTGCCAAAGACAGAGAAAGTGTAATCTGTAGTTAATGACAGGAAGTGATTTACTTTGTCTAGGTTAACCTCTATCAGTTCCAGTGTAAGGAAAGTGTTCACCAAACAGTAAGAGGGAGGTTTGTGTTCCTCGATAATCAACATTATTGTGTTAATAAATTAAAATAACACATGGTTCCTAGCAAAATGAGCAATTAGGCCTGTTTGTGACCTAATTTATGATTAAGCTATTCATTAAGTTTGTTTGATCTCCATTTTCTTAATGGGCCCTAATACAAGATGCAGTACACAAACAAAAATATTCGTGTCTCTATTGACATTGATTGCTGGGATAAATCAGCCCACAAAATTATTTGCATATGATTAAGGTAACAAAAAAAGTGTTTACAGAGTTCCATAGCCTTTAGCATTACTTTAAATTCCATGGATTTACAAACTTTATCACAAAGAAAGCTTTCTGACAGGGCTGATCAAAACAGAACACATTGCTGTGGACCACAAAGTAGGCATAGTGGATTGAACAATTCAGGGTGGATGAAAATAAATATAGTTGAAATCAGGAGAGAACTAATTTCTTGCTTTAACAACATTTATTGACACATGCGCCATATGAAAAGCGTCTTTGGGTTCAAGAAAAGCGCTATAGAAATACAATTTATTATTATTATTATTATGATATAAATGTTACTAGTCTTCGGTGATTAGACCCCGATCCTGATATCGTATATATCTTAAGAGGGAAATGCAGCTGTGAGTATAATATAAAATAAAACCCCGGGCTCTAGACACTGGTGGTGATGTTGAAGATCTTGATTTGATGAGGAAGTGGGAAGAAGAGGATACTGGAGATCTGGATTTGATGAGAAGATGGGATGAGGTGTGGTCTTCAGATTAGCTCTCCTGGGCACTGGATGTGATGAAAGGAGGTAGATGGGGTGGAGGCGGCCAGCGTGAACACCTGAAATCACAGCTGACTGGTGAGATAAGAACGATTTAAACGTTTGACTGCAGCTTGATGATTGGCTGCTAGAGATTGTGGTGAAATGTAATTGGTTAAAAGAGAACACCTTAATGAGCTGATTATATGTAGCTGTGTAGTGAATGAATGTATAGCCAGTCTTCCTGCTTGAACTTGCGCTGAGCTTCATATAGCATCACTTTCCACAGGGAAAAAAAGTTAAATGCAAAGCAATGTTGATCATAAATGTGAAAATTAACTGTTTGTGTTCCAACCCTACATACAGTACACCATGTGAGCAATGTAGACTATACTGTTTTGTTCACATGTTAACTTAATCATAATATATTGCATTTCATGACAAAGGAATAAAAACATAGACAGGACCATTAGATCCTTCTAATACTAGTGTTGTATGGGAAACACAACCCTGCTGGTTCACTTTGAGTGCACATATCTCATCTAAGGTATGTCGCCTTACAGCATAGTCCAGAGAGAGCAAATAATTACATCATCCACATGGCCTACAGTAATAATAATAAATAATATTTTTATAGCGCTTTTCTTGAACCCAAAAATGCTTAATTCCACTCATTCAGATCCCAACTGAATAACCACATTTTCCAAATGACCTGAAACAAACAATGATCAATTGTATTCTCTGCTTGACTTGTCTCCAACACTCGAAGTCTGTGACAATGTTAATCTTTTGGAAAATGTGCTTAAGTGTGAAAAAAGTTAACAATGGACTAAGGGTCATATTGAAGGATTACTATGCTTAAACATGAGATAATATGGTATAGTGGTACAGACATTTATGGTGACTTAATGAGGTTAAATTGTTAACATAGGTTCAGGAGCATGGCCACGCCTAAAACTCCGCCTCGAACCACGGCCACCACTATTTATATCTGGCAAAACTTCCGGCCACTGCTTGTCTCCATCCTTTCAAGGACTGACAGCCAGACCATGATTCACGCCACGCGTCGTCACGGTTCAAACAAGCTAAACGCTACCACGAGAACATTCAACTTACCATGGATTCCAAACTGCTGATCAACTCACCGGAGTCAGACGAAGATCTCTTCGACATCGGCTACCCGCCATCCACGTTTCAGCAGTTGGATCTAAGCCAAGCATCCGAACGGAGCCGCGTGCGCTCGGCAATCAGTGTCCCACACACCAGCCACCACCGCTCCAACTCAAGCTCCCCCAACCAGACACCTCCTACTCAGACAGGTCCCAGGCTTCGTCTACTCCGCCAGCGAGGGCAAACAACCGGGGCCACAACAGGCACAGCCAGCTCCAATCTCCCCACCAACGGCAGCCTGCCTCATTAGCAGCCCCCGGCCACTTGCAGCGGCGCACTCGACACGCCTCTCGGACGGTGCCGCGCTCCGAAACGGAGCCCGAACTCAGGAGGTGGACAGTCATTCAACTCCAACGTTTCCTGAAAGAAAACGGCATCCACTTTCACCGAAATGACAACAAGGCTAGACTGTTCAACCTCTACAAAGCCTACAGCAGCACAACGGCAAGAACAACGACACATACAGCTCTTCCTGCTCCAGAGCCAACCACCGCGCGGCGCACGCGCGCACCACGGGTCGTGACGTCACAGGCCTCCGTCCTCCTCCTCGGACACAGCCCCCCCTGGTGGGGGCCAGGTCGTATTGCCCTCTGTGCCTGCTCACTGGCTTCACGAAAATCTCCTTGCACATACATCCCTTCATCCCTCCATCCTTTCTTCTTCTTCTTTCCTACCTTCAGCAGTCCACAGCAACCCAGCTTCTGCTTACCTTCCTCCTCTAGCAGATGCTCCGGTCTCTCTCTCTCCGACCCTCGCATTGAGCAGACGCTCCGGTCTCTCTCTCTCCGACCCTCGCCGTGAGCAGATGCTCCGGTCTCTCTCTCTCTGAACTTTGCAGTGAGCAGACTTTCTCACCAATGGCTTCACCCATGGTTTCCACCCAGGCATAGCAATACTGCCTGACACATCTCACATCTGCCACCACCTTCAGTCTGCTTTAACAGAACCTCACACCTTCGACACCTTACTGGCCAAAGAAGTCAAAGAAGGATTCATGATAGGCCATTCGATAGTCCCCAAACAACCACAGACTCCCCCATGTGCTCCATCTTCTCGACTTCTTTCTCACAGTCACTCCACCATCCTCACCCCCCTGCCACGGGCTGAGCACACTCATACAAATATTTTTCAGACCTTGGCATTCCTCTGTCTGAGGAGAAAACCTCAGGGCCTACAACCTCCATTGAGTTTCTAGGCGTCACCCTGGACTCAATGTCTTTCCGGACTTCTCCATCCTCAGAGAAAGTACAGCGCATCACTCTCCTCTTGTCAAACTACTTACAGGCAGACAGATGCACGAAACGGCAGCTGTTAGCCCTCCACGGCAAACGACTCTCATATTCACACTCCGGAATAAAACGGATCAGCTGGGAATTTCTTTCCCCATCCACATCTTCCGCCTGAATTCGTATCCCAGCCATACGAGCCACTAACCAAATACTTCAGCGCAAGGTACGATGCATACGCAACGCCTCAACACCCACTCTTTCTCACCGAAACAGCGTATCACGCTTACATCCGCAACAATCTTAATGATCTCAGACACGCACACACTTAAGTCAGCTGCTTTAATCCGACTCTTTTGGGAGCCCGTAATCAGCCCACGCAGATCATGCCGGAGACGGAACCCCCACTCTGAGTCTCCCACTGCACGGACCACAGCTCGTCCTCCCAGATCATCTCTTCACCCCCCTCATATCATTCACATGTTACTTCAATAAACTTACAAACATCACATTGTTGTAGCGTGGTTCCTGCTAGTGAAATGAGGTTAAATTGTTAACATAGGTTCAGGAGCATGGCCACGCCTAAAACTCTGCCTCGAACCACGGCCACCACTATTTATATCCGGCCACTGCTTGTCTCCATCCTTTCAACCCACCCTCCCTCTCCCTTCTACCCATACAGTTCCCCTTCCGACTCACACCGAGCGATACATCCATCCATCCCTTCTTCCCTCCCTCAACATCCCTACAGCCCCCCATCCCTCCATCCCTCATCCCTTCATCCCAACATCCCTCATCCCAACATCCCAACATCCCTCATCCCTACATCCCTCATCCCTCCATCCCAACATCCTCTGCCCGTCACCATTTATATTTAAACGGTGCATGTTTATATACTGCGTATACTAACACCTTAATTCCAGGTATCATCTGGGGGGCCCGCAATCAGCCCACGCAGATCATGCCGGAGACGGAACCCCCACTCTGAGTCTCCCACTGCACGGACCACAGCTCGTCCTCCCAGATCATCTCTTCATCCCCCTCATATCATTCACATGTTACTTCAATAAACTTACAAACATCACATTGTTGTGTCCCCCGGCAGGAGAGTAGACGGCGGGACCTCCAACGAGACAGGACAAAGGGTTGGCAGGACCCCCGGCAGGAGAGTAGTCGGCGGGGCCTCCAACGGCACAGGACAAAGGGTTGGCAGGACCCCCGGCAGGAAAGTAGTCGGCGGAACCTCCAACGAGACAGGACAAAGGGTTGGCAGGACCCCCAGCAGGAGAGTAGTCGGCGGGGCCTCCAACGGCACAGGACTAAGAGTTGGCAGGACCCCCGGCAGGAGAGTAGTCGGCGGGACCTCCAACGAGACAGGACAAGGAGCTGGCAGGCCCCCCGGCAGGAGAGTAGACGGCGGGACCTCCAACGGGACAGCCATACGATTGGTAGGACCCCTGGCAGAGGAGTAGTCGACGGGGCCTCCAACGGGACAGGACATGGAGTTGGCAGGACCCCCAGCGGAACCTCCAACGGACCAGGACATTGGGTAGGGACTTGAGACGTGACTCAAGAGGGGACTCGAGAGGGGACCCAAGGGGGAACTCGAGTGGGGACTCGAGAGGAGACTCGAGAGGAGACTCGAGAGGGGACTCGAGAGGAGGGACTAGAGGAGGGAACTCGAGAGGGGACTCGAGGACTCCGTGGACCTCCATAAACCAGACGAGTTCCATAAACAACTCCTGGACAGGAGCAGGAACTGGGGCAGAAGCACGGGTTGACTCAGGCGGAACCCACCAAGGCGTATGGTGCCAGGTTGGGAATTGGGAGACATGGAGATAGCATGCCTGGGGCTAGCAGGCCGGGAATCAGGTTTGACCTCAAAGCTGCCAAAAAAGTCCTCCACCCACTCGGGTAGCAACTCCCTCAACCAGGGCCTTGAGGTTACCTCCTGGCGTGCCGCAGAAAAAACGGACTGCCTCTCTTCACTACTGGAGGCATATTTAAAGTCATTCCTCAAACATGTCAAATTGTACTCTACCTCGTACAAACTGTCCGCTGGGTCCATTCTTGGTCGATTCGTAATGTTACGATGTGTGAAGCAGGTAGGACCCAAATGCAGCTTAATGTGAAAATTCCTTTATTTCAAGGCTATACTAACAAAGACAGAACAGAACACTCACCGAGGACAAGCCAAATCACAAGACGAACCGACACTGAACACAGGAAGAGACAAGACTAAATACAGGGAGGGGTAATCACAAGACGAGACACAGCCGAGCAGGGGAGGAGAAACACAAGGGCCACAGGTGAAAACAATCAGACAACTAGACACACCAGGGAAACTAACGACGGGAGGAAAAACACAGCGAAAAGGACCAGACAATATACCAAGAGGAAAACATGACAGGGAGAACAGCAAAACACCCAAAACAAGACATAGAAAACGTGACATAACACAATAATCGTAACAGTTGCATTTTTTTTCTAACACAAAACCACTCAAATGTGCAGTGCATGGACCGAGAATGACAAACAAATCAACGTAACACTGTAATATTACAGATCAATAACACAGATACGATTCTCATTTATTCATTTTATTTACATTTTATTTATATAATTAAATCGATTTTTTTTGTTTGTTTTATCTGAGTGTTCCAGGGTATTCTCTGAATACCTTGAAGGCCCTGACGGTTCACCACTGATGTCCAACTGATCAACTGATAGTTCGTTTTTGTCCAGGTGATGTATTTAGCGATAGCATCCATTCTTTCAATGTAACGCGAGCAAGGCAAATATTTATTAAGAGCATTTAAACAACTATGCAATTTAAAGTGCCTTAGGAAAAACATTGAAGGCATCAACACATGGTGCTAACGAAACACATTATATACAACCCTGTCTCCTAAAAATTACGTTCCCACAGAACTAAACTGCATTCTCAATTACGTTTAGCTAGAAACGTATTTTCTCCCACGTTACGTTTGTTATGAACGTATCTCAACTACGTTTATTGTCTACCAAGGTAGCTTGGAGTTGCTATAGCTATTATTTTGGTTGTGCTTACCTTGCAAAGTAATGTTATAAGTGTCAAAGGAATGATTACATATTAATGATAATATTGTAGCGTGTCCAAGTTAATAGTTATCAGATGTGCACAGTTTAGTACATTTGTAAAGTTATTTAGGCAATGTTGTTGGTGGGAGTTAGGGAGAGACCGCCCCTTCCAGGTGTGTGTGTGTGTCAGGGTTTCCGCTAGGATTTTTTCTCGCCGGTCAAATGTCCGGGCAGAATTTATTTTACCGGACTAATTTGAAACTTACCGGTCATATTTCAATAATAATAATAATAGTTGTGTAGCAGAGTTTCCGTTAGCAGGTAATTACCGGACTATGAGCAGATATGCTTCAGTTTAAAACTCAGTTCACGGGGCTCATTTTTATATTGCTTCAGTTTATAATCGTAACAGATCGAAAAATTCAGATTCATTTTTCAATAAATGATTCCACAAACAACAAACAACATAATTATTACATTCAAACAAACTACTTGTAGTAGATAACGTACATTATTCAGAAGTTTACATCAACTTTGAATAATAACACGGGAGAAACGGAGCCTCTCTTTTCCCCTCTCCCTCCCTCTCTCTCCTGACAGCACGTCAGTTTCTCAAGCAGCTCCTGCAGCCCGCTAAACAGAGGGCGGGGCTTCAGGTGTTCATGCAGAGCTGCGTGTCTCGGTCAGACTCAGCAGCTGATCTGATCTCTCTCTCGCGTCCGGTTACACTTCACTCGCGTTCATGTCCATATGGATCAGATCCAGCTCTCCTGATCGGCCTTTATAGAGAGCACCGATCAAACTATTAAGAGTGAATATCGGCCGATAATGACCGGCGGCCGATCGATCGGAGCCTCCCTAATTATTACCAGACATGTTGACCGTCAGGTTTTGAATTTACCGGTTTTTTATAAATGTTACCAGCTAAAAACCGGTAATTACCGGCTAACGGAAACCCTGGTGTGTGTGTGTGTGTGTGTGTGTGTGTGTGTGTGTGTGTGTGTGTGTGTGTGTGTGTGTGCGTGTGTGTGTGTGTGTGTGTGTGTGTGTGTGTGTGTGTGTGTGTGTGTGTGTGTGTGTGTGTGTGTGTGTGTGTGTGTGTGTGTGTGTGTGTGTGTGTGAGAGTGCGTGCGTGCGTGAATGAGTGCATGCGTGCATGCATGTTTTCCGGTGTGTGGAGGGAGTACGAGACGGTAGGGTTGCGGTCGGAAAATCCAAAAATCAGCTCCTAACGTCTAACCCAGGGGTGCCCAACCAGTCGATCGCGATCGGGGAGATTCCCAGTCGATCGCGAGATGTGTCTAAAAATAGAACAACAATATTCTGTTTTATCGTTAATGTCCTATAACATAATCTTCCTGTGCCAGAATAATGCACTTGAACGCATCAAAGCTTTGTGATTGGCTGGCGTGACCCCATGTGTCGGGGCGTGGCTGGTGGGCAGTGCGCTGACGTTGTCCGTGTCAACAGGAGTGACAGTCCGCACACACACAAGACCGCAATTATGGCAGAAGCAAAAAAGTCCAAAATATATAATTTTCACTCCGAGTGGGAGAATGATTATTTTTGTATCTATTCCAATTCAAAGTCCATCTGTCTCATCTGCAATGTGAGCGTGGCTTTATCGAAGAAGGGTAATCTAGGAGCGGCATTTCAAAACAGTGCACAAACGCTACGAGACGGAATTCCCTCCTAATTCTGCCCTTCGCTCCCAAAAGTTGAGGGACCTGAAAGGACAGCTAAATGCACAGTAGTCCATTTTCACCAGGCCCAACAACTAGAGCAAGGCTGCTACCAGAGCATCTTATCGTGTCAGTCACGTTCTTGCGAAACACATGAAGTCTTTCAAAGACGGCGAAGTTGTGAAAGAAGCATTCCTGGAGGCTGCCAGACGCGCTTTTGGGGGACAGTAAAAATAACAGTAGCATTTCAACAGCTTTTTGATATAATACAAACTCAAGTTAGATACCGTTATTAATCAGCTGTAAGTTTTAGTTAATGCACTCTGGGATATGGTGTTAATAAGATATGATATCCGAAAACATTTTTTTTTTTAAATAATTCTTTATTCCGAGTGTTCTTGCTTTTCTCTTTGCAAGTCATCACATAACGGCATTGTAATACATGGTTCGGCTGCATTACATATTACACATCTGCCGTAGTTCTTTATTTATAGAGCCCTGATTAGAAGACTTCTGGACAAACTTGAAGAACTGCCGCCAAAACTGAATATGTGACGTGGATCATAAATATATCAACAATTAAACAACATCTTACATTTCTTTTCACAAAATACGTCTCCTTGCAGTATCAATAGTAATTCGGCTGACTTTTATATTTGATCCAATTGGTAGATAGGTTATATTTACACCATAACGGTGCACAGCTGATAGAAAAGGACTTTTTTTTCTTTGAATATAAGAATGTAAATACTGAGTTGAGAGAATAGTCAGGGGATTTGGGTGATGGACACATCTATGGAATCACAATTTCAATAGCTTACCATTAAATGACGGATATACCTTTCTGTCTGTGATGTTTTACAAATCAGATATTAATGTGTAGAAGTAAAACATGAGAAATAGTATAGCAATATCCTGTAAAATTAAAAACATGAATACAACTACACATCTTCAGATGTTATACATACATAAGTGTCCTACAATAATAATACAAAGTTATTATTAGTATGCTGTGAGTACCTTGTGTGCACCGCCTAGTGGTTAAAGCACGTTATTGAATTGAATTATTATTAATTAGTTCGCATTAACACCACATCCCAGCGTGCATTGCGGCTAAAACATCCAATCAATGAGCTTCAAGCTGAGAATCTTGGGTAATCAGTTCAGTGGGTTTGTGGTGTGTATCGCTCAAAATGTCCCGTCTGTTTCCGGTGACTTTATTTACAGCTAAAAAGCATGATAAAAAGCCCAACATTATAGAATTAAACGAATAAATAAAAACAAGGATAATTGGGTGTTATTGTTGAGTAAATAACAAATTAGAAGTAAAAAAAGATGTTCAAAAATACAGATTTCAGTATTTTGAGGCTCTAAGCCCCATTTCTTTTCCTCACAGACGGGAAAAGAGTCAGACATTATACGATTTAAAATAAAAACAAATAAATAAAAAGATAAAACACTGGCATGTAATTTACGTTAGAATAAATAGAATGGTTTTGAATAATAGAGGAGAGTAAAATCTACGTCACTTTACAGCCCTGCCCACTTTTGGGGAAACCAACGCTGTCATTTGCACGGCGATCAAGCCTGAAGGCACAGAGATCTTCTGTCACTGTCCTTTCTTCTTAGAGGAAGTACAGAAACACGTAACTCTGGATTTGTTTTAATGTTTGAGCTGCAATAAACGACACAGCAGCTTTTTGGCATGTTAAAACTATTATTGTCTGCCTCGCTCATGAGAGTAACAGCTGGCGAAATTACAGTCTCGCCTACTGATTTCAATTTAACCATATATCGAGCCCGATTGTCGATTTGAAATGTGTGTTCTAAAATGATATTTATAAATGACTATTATCATTATTGTAAGGGACACTTCTGTAGCAATGGAGAGTCAGGACTCAGAGAGACACAATAACCGCGTTCACACTGCGGTACTCTTCCCACAAAGGTTCATGCGAACTCTTTAGTTCGCATGAACTAAGTACAGATCGCGTTCACACCAGAAAAAGTCCCTGGGGGTGGATTAGGCAAATGAAGCCGCTGACGTCACTTCTTCTTCTTCTGCTTTGGGTTTACTGGCAGGCCGCAAACCACTTCACGGCGTATACTACCGCCCAAAGTCCCCGGCCGGAAGTCCCCGGAGTTGGGGACTGGCTTCAGTAGAAGCTGCTGGGAGTCCCAGCAGCTTCTACTGAAGCCTTCCGAGTAAATCGCCAGAACGCCGACACCTCCTCATCTCCACCGCTCCCATGTTTTATTTTGTGTTGCCATAAGTTAGTCTCTCTGCGTTTCTGCGCTGGGCTAATGCTAATGCTAATAATGCTAATGCGAGGATAATAAAATGGCGGCTTCACAAAACTTTTTGGGAGTTTTACGGGGCGTGGTTTGCAATTCGCCCAGCCAATCAGGAATATAGCTCTTTTCTCAAAAAAGAGCTGCTCGAAAGTCCCTGTTCTCTAGCAGGGACTTTCGAGGGGGTAAAAAGGTTCGCATTAACTACTTTTAGTACCGGCTCTTTTTGGTGTGAACGCGATCATGAACTAAGTTCGCATGAACCTTTGTGGGAAAAGTACCGCAGTGTGAACGCGGCTAAGGAGAGTTGGAGCTTTGATGTCAAACACTGGTGGTTTATTACGAGTATCGGCCGGAGGATTCATATCACAAGTCACAGCAGTCACGATATGACTGCACGGGAGAGTTGCCACGTCAATTCTGAAGCGCCTCTCTCTTGCTAGACCTTTTAACTCGTTCACAGAGAGTAATCAACATAGTTGAGGAGATAACCTAAACATCTGGGAACACTGAATCAAAAGGAGATAGCCTAAACATCTGGGAACACTGAATCACTTGTCTGACCTTTATGGCCTCGAAGATTACACACCTAGGAGTCCACAGACACCGAGAAGGAAGTGTTCCAGCATTCTCACAACCATAAATCATTTGTGACCGAGAGTTGACCGGTCATAAACTGGGAACAACAACATATGGCTGAAGCAGCCCCTTTCCTTAAGGGAGATAACAGACATCAGGGTTGGTCATAAACGTCAACGGGCAAAAAGGTTAGATATCTAGGAGTCCAGGAGAATTACTCCCTAACAATTATTATAAGCAAGACAATAAATGGCAAAGATATGTAGAAAATAAATGTTTTTGACTAACGTTCATAACAAACGTAACGTGGGAGAAAATAAGTTTCTAGCTAAACGTAATTGAGAATGCAGTGTAGTTCTGTGGGAACGTAATTTTTAGGATACAGCGTTGTTATATGCTGTAATAACAGTGTTTACTACAAATACAAATAGGTATTATTTTTTATTATTTTTGTATTTACGTTTTAAGAACTGATTTGGTTACAGGGCTTACATAACGACATGAGATACAGATTACCAGTTTCTTCTTTAAAAACAAGTTAATACAGAGCAAAGAGAATATAATGAAAAAGGAATCAAAGTTACACAGGCTGAAGACTTTTCTTTTGCTGCTGCTTTTAGTTAAACTATTCATATCTTACTCTTCACTGTAATGTTTATTTTATTGTCTTTGCTTTTTAATTACTGTTTTTAAATGCCATTTTATAATGTGTTTCCACTGCACTATTTCGTAATGCTCTTAATGTCACTTTGCCTTGGGTTGAAAGGTGTTATAAACTTGCCTTGCCTTACCTTGCCTTCCACTGCTGAGTAAAAATGTAATGATTATATGATTTCATGAAATGCAGAAGACAGACTTTTAAGCAAATTACTGAGTTAATAAACTAGCTCGTAATAGCTGTTCAATTTGCCAGCGACTGTCACCAATTTCTAGACATGAGACGTCAGCTTTTGCCCAGTTTTGTTCCATTTCTTAAAAATGTATGAATTTTTAAAAAAAATATGTGTTTGTTAATGGTTATTAGCATTATCCCCCCCAAAAAGTAGAACATTGGAAATGATACATACATTAAATTCTGGTTTAAAATAGTGTTTAAATATATATATGTACCACTCATATGCTAGTTCTTCCTGTCTGATTTGAAAACGTTCCAATTGTAATTAGATTTATTGAGATGGTTGTCCAATTAGGGAGGTGAGAAACTGTTGAAAAGGGTCCGGGAGAAAGAAGGGGGGGGTTATGGTTAGAGGCTCATGAGGAGAGGCTGACAGAGAAGGGGGGAGAAAAGAAGAAGACAGGATGGGATATATACAGAACATGAAGAGAACAGTAAGGGGGAAACAGAGGTTAGAGGGTAAACAGCCATTTGAAAGATGCCTTAATTGCTTTCTACAACAGTGGTCCACTCTCTGTCACTCACACACACACACACATACACACACACACACACACACACACACACACACACACACACACACACACACACACACACACACACACACACACACACACACACACACACACACACACACACACACACACACACACACACACACAGTTTGGCTCCTAATGAGCACTTAGGGCATCGAACAACCAACAAGCTCTGTGAGAACTGGTCAGAATATGCCCACACGGCTCATACACAGACACACACAGCATGGCATTTTGCAGGTTAGTTGTTCTCCGATCTATAATGGAAAGTTTCCAGTTGTTAGGGTTTCAGCTAACTCACTGATAACATCACCAAATGTGTGTGTTTGTGTGCGCCACATTTTAAAATGCCAAGCATGAATGTGATAGATGTAATTGACCTACGTGGAAACTGATCAACTAAGGGACATTTGAATAGCTGAACATAAAAACCCACTCATCATTTATAAACAGATGTGTCCGTATGCATGTTTGGTTCACAGAATAATTTCACCGTCACTGTTATTGATTCTTGATACTGCCTAAGCTCCGAGGTTTGTGCTCCTGTTATTGCCCCCCAGTGTCCCTTAGAACAAGCTGCTACAAAACACAGTCTCTGCTATGTCTTGGTTGTGGTGGATCACTGGGTAAAATTGAATATCTTTGAGAAGAGTTTAGCTAACAGGAAAAACACTTGAGGAATAATGGTGCATTCAAAACGGACGCAAAGCACATTTTTCCTGCAGTGCTATTACATTTAAAGTGAATGCAAAGACTCAAGATGGACACAAATATGTGCCGGCCAGCGAATGTAAAAAAATTCAAAAGGGAGACATTCACGTGACGCTGTCTCAGGCACTGACATACAGACGATTCGGAATGAAAAAGCAAAACATCAGCTGTTGGTTGTGGTCAACGGCACTCTATGACAAAAACTGAAGAAGAATCACATTTTATAAACGTCTAAGGCATGGCAAATACAGTCTCTACTTTATTTGTGTTTATTTGAAGTTCTTGTGACTGGACAGAACAGTTACTATTTCATTTCATTTCAAACCTTTATTTACCCAGGTGTATCCCATTGAGATCATTGATCTCTTTTTCAAGGGAGACCTGCTCAAGTAAGTTCCACATGAAACATAAAAACATAAACAGAACAACAAAAAGGACATCATTACAGGGATTACAATTTACAATAACTATCCACATGAACAGGTACCAACAGCTTCCGATTGAGTAGCATCCAACCGAGCTTTAAAAACATTTAGTGGCACCAGATTGCTCAGTTTCCATTTAAATTGCAGACTATTTCAAGACAGTGGAGCTGCGCATCTAAAAGCTATCTTCCCTAAGACAGTCCTAGCAGTTGGCACATTTAATAAAACTACAGCATGCGATCTCAGGCAGTAGCCACTTACAATTCGCCGTGAGATCAGGGAGCAGATGTAGGATGGAAGTTTCCCTAACATGGCTTTGTATATAAAAATGTACCAGTGACTGAGCCTCCATACAGTTAGCGAAGGCAAACCAGCCCTTGCATACAGGGTACAGTGATGGGTTAATACTTTACAGTTTGTCACAGATCTCAGTGCGCTGTGATACGCAGCATCTAACTTGATCAGGTAATGGGCAGGTGCATTCATATAGATCAGATCACCATAGTCCAGCACAGGTAAAAAGGTCACAGTGACTAGCCTTTTCCTGGCCTCAAGCGAGAAACAGGACTTGTTCCCGTAGAAGAAACCTAGCCTAACCCTCAGCTTTTTAAGCAGGTTATTTACATGACGTTTAAAAGTGAGACAATCATCATGCCAGATACCAAGGTATTTGTAACAGGTAACCACTTCAATTTGTATTCCTTGCGTAGTTACAATATCTACTACAGGCTCTGGTGTCTTTTTAGCTTTTGAAAAGAGCATTACCTTGGTTTTATCAACATTTAAAAGAAGCTTTAGTTCAGAGAGCTGAGTCTGAATAATGTTAAAAACAGCTTGCAATTCAACAACAGCCTCCTTAATGGAGGGACCTGCACAGTACATCACGGTATCGTCCGCATAAAAATGTAAGGTTGCTCCATCAACATTTTCAGCTAAACTATTGATGTAGATGGAGAATAAAAGTGGACCTAAAACAGAACCTTGAGGAACACCATTAGTAATGTTTAACCACTCAGAGAGGTAGTTCACAAACCATCCTACTGCATGGCTGGATATGCCAATACTGACCAGCCTCTGCTTTAAGATGCGATGATCGACGGTATCAAACGCTTTGGACAGGTCAATAAATAGAGCTGCACAACTCTGCTTATGATCTAAAAAACTCGCCACATCATTTACCACCATTCAGTGATGGTGCTATGTTGCTTTCTGAAGCCTGACTGATGTTTAGACAGGATGTCATTTGTACATAAAAACACCTTTACCTGTTCACTCACTAGGCGTTCAAGAACCTTAGCCAGAACTGATAATTTAGAGATGGGCCTATAATTATTTAATAAAGTGGCCTCCCCACCTTTTAGTAGAGGCAGGACATACGCTGACTTCCACCATTTTGGAATTGTGTTTGAGCTGAGGGAGAGGTTAAAAAGAGTAGTGAGAGGTGGAGCAATAAAATCTGCAGCTATCTTTAAAAAGAATGGTTGGTAAGGCTAGCCTGATCGATCAGAAAACGCCCATTATAAATGTTTTTTGGATGCCGTCTTGCAGATACACTTGCCAAACCATTAATTCATGACTTGTACTAATTAGTATCAGTAAGAAGACATTTTCAAGGTCATTTTGATGCATGTCATGATTAAATCACAGCAAAACATGTTGCTTTTGTTCTACAAGGAGATAAGCCCCGCCTCCTCTCCAGAGCGTCTAGTTTGAGAGACGCCAGTAAACACAAAGGATGCTGCTGTAAAACTTGTGCGAGTAATGGGGGCCAAATCTCTGCCATCACTGCCGACCAATGGGTTTTGAAGCAGAGTAACCTGTCCATTCTTATAAAGGTTGACCCCAACTGAGTTAAATATAAGTTATATCTAAGTTTTTCTCACAGCAACTTTAAATGGTGCTGGATAAAACAAATGTATTAAGGTTCTATCCAAGCCCAAAACGGCTGCTGTACCTACAACATATTCTCCTGCATCTTCTGGTATTTACCTGGGTCCTTAAGGAAAGTCTTCTTGGCTCCTTGAACAATAAAAAGGATCCCAAAACTCGCCAAATAGTGTTTAGATCTATGTTATCTCAGTTTGAACTGCCTTGCAGCAGAGACATGTACAAAAGTTATGGTTGATTACAACAGTGTGGTATTTTCTAGCCCTTTCTGGAAACTAACACAACAGGCTAAAAATTGCCATATCTTTGGACTGGAATTGTCCAGTGGGATGTCATCCCGGATATGGGTACATCACGATTTTTGCTATAGTTCAGTGCCATTGCAGGAAGTCCTATAACGGATTTAGATTTGATGTTCACCTTTTTAAAACCGTAATCACAATCTTTTTTCTAGCATTACCCTGTGTTCTTCTTGACCAATCTTTGTCTAATCTTTAAAACATTGTAGTTGCCAATTGCAAGTATCTTTGAGAAGTGATAATTTGTTGTTGGCATTGGAAGTATAACAATATAAGTCTAGGTTATGCAGGATTGTCAACATTCTTGTTTGTAGTCCGGGTAGAGGATGTTGATTCTCAGTGGTATCCGCAGTGACAGCACTTTCCATATAACCTGAAGACTTTCATATAAAAAGCAGAATCTCTTCAGATGTCTTCTGCCATTTCAGTACTACCTACTCCTCGTCTGTTTGATTGGCACTCTGTGTGTTTGATTTGTCATCGCTGCCATGGACAGAACCATATAGTTATATACTGTAGGGTGTGAATGAAGTCTACCATAGGACCATCCCTGTGTTTCTGTGAGCTTTAAATTACATTCATTCAGAGGTATGCAAGAACTTTAAGTTATTGAAATGTAAACAGGCCTCTGGAACATAGGATATGACAGAAAATGTTGTAGAGTTATTCATAGATTTCTATTCCCCTAGCCTGGAAAGAATACTTATTCTAACCTAGCTATGATCTTTTCCTAAAGCGAACCCTTTTTTTCTACTTAACCATAGTGTTGCCATATCATCAAACTGATTTATTTTTTAACAGCGAGTTTGGAAATACAGGCAAGTTATGTAATGTTGCCTACAAGGGCTTGGGATATTTGAAGGACTTATTCGGTATTAGCTCCAATGGAAGATATTTGCTGCATCTCAGTTTTCTTGAAACGTAACTGCAGGGATTTTTAGGTATGAAGTCTGTATTGTTGTGTTCCAGCTGTTTATGAAACAGCTCAGTTTGTTTTATGAATATGATTAATGTGCCTTGTCTGTGACAGATTTAATATTATAGTTTATAGTTTCCCTCTCTGGCTGCTGTTTTTAACCCCAAGCCTGTTTTCCAGGTCTCAGGCTCGAAAATGACATTCCCAGAACAAATTACTATAACTTCACTTCTAAAAGGGGTAAATTAGTAATCTTTTTTCTAAAAGCAATGATAAACCTTTGAGTGCACCGGCGGGGGCTATGGGGCTTAACAAGTTCAACCTCTTTGAAACTATCCTCTGCGCAGTTTATGTGCTTGGGTTCTGGTATCCAATCCCACACACATACAGTACTGATATACACACAGTCTCCTGATCAAAGCACAGCCATATGTCCTAGGCCCGATGATGAATATGAGAGCTGAAAGACGATTAGACAGCTGATTAGCTTGACTGTGTGTTTTTCTCTGTGTGCGGCATGGTGTGTATCTGTGAGTGTGTGCATGCGTAGGAAGGTGTGTGCACCTCCATCTGTACGTGCTGCAGGCCCAGTTCTACAGGGGTGCATAGGCATGCATTGCACCCCCAGTTGAATGTTATGCACCCTCTATTCAAAAAAGAGAAGGGAGCGAAATATATTATAAATATAACAACAATAATAGAATACAAAACTAATTGTGTGTGCGCGTGACCTGCGCCACTGCACGTGCATCATTTCCAAAGGGCTTCCACAGCAGTGACACACATCTGTGGATAATCATGGATATATGAAAATGGTTAAAGCAACCATCACTAAACGCCAGCAACACTGCATCTACTGCAGACAGTAGCAACAGGTCAGATGGGGACATCACATTACCCTCCGTCGTGGACACTAGCTTACTCCCGCCTGACTCGCCGCCCTCGCCCCCGGAGCAGCAGACTTCGCCGCCCCAAACAACGCCGCCCCTCGGCGGCACACAGGTGCCAGGGGACCTCGGCAAAACAGAGCCTGCCCAGGTATATCTAAACAAGTACCCGCCTGTACAGTGGGGTTAGGCGGTCATTTTGCAGCTTGTGGTATACAAATAGACAATGGCTAGAATATTCATGTAAAATCGTGCCATATTCTGCCATGCCTGTAGAAATGTTGGGTCAAATAATGCGTGCAATAGCACAGTTATCTTCACCACGAATGGCTACAAAAATATCTCATATCCCAAGCTTATCAACAAGCTAATGTTGCAGCTGAAATGTTCTCCAGGTCACAAAGTCAACCTCACATGATGATGTGAACCAGTTTTCAAGTACAGTAAATATTCGCTTCCCAGAGTATGGGACCAAGGTGATGATTTAGTACATGGTTTTAATAATACTTTTGCCTTTCAATGTTTGCCATTTCAAACCATCAGCTGGTTCAAATTATATTTGTATCAGTACAGTTTTGAAGCTTTTGTGCTTTTCTATGCCATAGTCCACTTTGGACAGGATGAACTATTTCAAGATTGCACTTTTAACACACTTGAAATGTTCTCACTTGCTTGGTTTCAAAACATAACAAATGCCATAGTCTGTTCATTGGGGACCATCAATGCTATTTTTCATTGCTGTTGCCGGCCACTATTGCTCATGTAAACCTACTACTGCTGCGCCCCCTGTAACCTCAGATGCACCCCAAGTCATGTGGGAACCGGGCCTGACGTGCTGCGAGAAGTCAACAGCTGACCAATTACAGTCATTTAGCTAAAATGGAAGCATGGCCGTCTCTTTGTCTATCCTTTTGCTTGACAAATGTTCATCCGATGGACTTTGCACTTGGCGATTGTATTGCTGAGGACCCAAGGAAGTGTAGTATTCTGGTGTGCAAGCTCTTGAGATCTATAGGATTTATTTATTAATAGTGCAATATGTTCACTCTGTGTATTGATTTGCAGATCCATGATCTGAAAAGACCATTTTCTTTCATTCAGAACATATTTTGTCCATGATTACATTTGTGGTTTGAGTTTCACACATACATTACTAATCAGTCAATTTAGGAATGCAAACATGGAGGGGATAGATTGGTCAAACAAACACAGATCTTTAACTATGAAGGCTGGTGTTCGTGTGACAGAAATAGAAAGTCAGTGATGACTCTTTTGAATTCATGTAGGTTGGTTTGAAAAACATTATAAACCGGACAATGTTTTACCCTAACCTTTACTAGTTTTTTTTGTTTCATTCTTTAATTTACAATGTTTAGGAATTGTACCTTAAAGCGAGAAGACTATGCAGTTTTTTTGGACGGGAACGTAGATATGACACAAGGTTGAGAGGGGATGATCTACTACTGTATTTAGATCACATGTCCACTACACTTCCTAATGTCCTTAATATTTTTTGTAAATTCAGTTATATATCCGACTATAAGATCAAACTAAATCAATATTTTTTCTTAAAACAACCAGCTGGGGACAGCTTGCATTATATTGTTTGCAATACAATACAATATTAATTGATGTATGTATCCAGGTACAGCTCGCTCCCTAAACAACTATGTCATTGCTGGCATATTATTATATTACCATAATTGTGAAACCCGGAAATGAGTAAGCATTTACAACTTCTGGTTCCCTCGTCCCTCGTCCCTCGTCAGTGTCATGGTCCAAACTGTGTTCCTGTTTGTTCCCCTGTGTGTGGAGAGGGTGTGGTTTCCCTTGCAGGCAGCAGCCTGATTGCTCTCACCTGGCCGTCCGACTCAGCTGTCCCTCATCATCTAATCAGGACACAGCTTATTTACTCCAGTCTCCCAGCAACTCATCGCCAGATCGTTTTCTACATCAGTGGTCTTCCTGGCTGCCCATTCAGTTATCCTGTCTGCGTGTAATTCCGTACCTTTTGTAACTAGTTTCTCTTGTGTTTCCAGTGCAATCCCTCGGCCATCGTCCACCAGAGTTTCCAGCCAACCTGCCTGCTAGTGATGGTGAGATGAAGCCTGACGGCCCGTCTACACTACAGCGTCGACAGCATCGACAACTCCAATCTGCCCATTCACTTTGAATGGGGTGAAGTCACGTTGCCTCGCTTTTTCGCCGAACTGAATTGTGGGTAGCAGAGCGGTCCGTCTCCGCCGTCTCCGGAGTAGCCAGCGCCAGTCAATCAAATCCCGTTTCTGAAAATCTGACAGCTCAAGCTGTAGCCAATCAAACCGCGTCTAAGCTGGGAGAGATATCCCGCCGTTCATTTCTATATTTCAAAAAAAGTTGGAGGAGAAACTAACTATCGCCGTAGCAAATCACCCGGTTTTGTATGACCAGACCCTCTTCACCTACCGGGATACAAACCGGAGGAACCAGGCATGGAGGGAGGTGGCAGAGACAGTGGGTGAAACTGGTAGGTTTTCGCCTGTTTGGGGAGTTTATATATATATTGCTCCCATACAATCCCCGGGGTTTTTTGCTTTGTATGTCGGGGGCGGGAGATTCATGTGATTGGTTGTTGGTCGCGTTGCTCGAATAAAATCCCCAAGCTTCAGACACGCCCAGCTCCAAGCTTTTTTTGAAGCTGTAGTGTGGACGCTCCGTTATGAAGCTTTGAAGCTTTCCAGCCAATTGGTTCGCAAAAGGGTTCATCTCATGAGGCTTCATCATGGGCTTCATTTGAACACAAACCCCCTGTTGGTCAAAGTGTGTAAAACAGGCAGATTGGACATCTCAACAGTGTGCTCTATATCATACCGAGTTCCCAATGAGTAAAGCCTTAGAATAACTCTAAACAACGAACATTAAATTATATTTTCATGTTAACAATATTGTATTTATTCCAGTTTAATGATGGTGATTGAAAAGCCTAAGGAGGCTGCTAAACATTGCAAAGAGGGATTTGTATTCCTTAATAATATTCATAAACTTAACCATGTTGTAGCATGAGAAAGGCTAAACCATATCAAAGAATACATTTATTAACTACATTATCTCATTTAGCTGTAGCTTTTATAAACAACAACAAATACGTATTGTTCAGTCGTTGAACCAGGGACCCTGCGGTCATGATTCAACTGCTTTCCAGCTGAGCCACAGCACACACACTAAAGCTCCTTGAAAACACTGCAACATATTTATTCCTGTATTTATTTATTCATGTTTTTATTCCTACATTTATTTATGCTTGTATCTATTTATACTTATGACATGTTCCGACCTCTATATGAGTGAGGGTCTGAGCTCTCTTGATTCCATCGTGTCACCGGGCCCGGGTACAGGAGGGGTAATATGATTCTTAGTATACATCCATGGATATTATGAGCGTTGTGGTTCAGCGGTTCAACCGATCTGAATCGCTTCGTGAAGCAGTCACGTGGTATCGACAGGCAGCGAGGCTTCGTTTGTCATCGATGACGTCACTGGCCCAAAACGATACAAGCCTCGATACATGCTTCACAAAAAGCTTCGGGGATTACTCGACACACGCTCCGAAGCCTTGGCGCAATACGTAACATCACTACTGCCTGCTTCTTCCTGCATCATACCTGCCTGCCTTGTAATCAGTCCAGCCTCTCACTGCCTACCTCCACTCCGGACCTCCATATCACCAAACCTGCCTGAGTCTCCGAAGCAATAGACTATTTAAACATCTTCAGTCATTGCCTGCGCCTGGGTCCTGTTTAAAACATGGTTTTTTTTAACACGTTGTTTTGCCTGAAATAAGGTCTGTGGTTAACAAAAGCTAAAGACTCATGAATGTATGAAGCTTCTTGTGTCATAAAAACACGTGGTTGCTAACAAGTGACTCAATGAGACTATGTTTAGAATGAGTTTCAGGCAAATTACTAAACACATTCTGAAACACGCTGACAGTGTGATTATATGGCAGCTATCTTCCGCCTCTGCAATGATATGTTTGGAATGTTTCTAGCTGCAGTCACAGAAACCTGCCATCGCTCGTGGGATGTTTTAGCAAAGCATTCAGAGCTGCCCTCTCGGATTGCATCAGTCACTGCATATGAGAGAACGTGTGTTTTATAAACACTGAATGACTAAAACGCTGTTGACAATATCCAATAGCAGCCCATCCCACTATTCACATGCTAATAATTGTCATATTAAGGTGGTGTTACAGAACCTTTTTAACCTTGCATTTTTTTTTTACAGATTGGTCATTTAAATAATTCTTTTTTTTCAGTATCAGATGGTTTGGTTTTTATAAAAGTTTGGGCTTCAGTGACTTGTAGAAGCCAAAAGTGATGTTCAAATAAATATTTAAACACTTGTGTTTCTTCTTTTGAAGAGTGAGAGGGTTAGGGTTAGGTAATGTTGTGAATTGAGTGGCCCATGGTAGTGGTGGGATTATGGTATGGGCAGGCGTATGGTATGGGCAGGCGTATGTTATGGACCGACGAACACAGGCCACTCGATTCACAACATTACCCTAACCCTAACCCTACCCCTCACACCAGATACTGACTGGTTTTCGGACCCCCCCAATAAAGCAAAAAATTCACGTTTCAGAGTGGCCTTTTATTGTGTGCCAGCCTAAGGCACACCTGTGCAATAATCATGCTGGTCTAATCAGCATCTTGATATGCCACACCTGTGAGGTGGGATGGATTATCTCGGCAAAGGAGAAGTGCTCACTATCACAGATTTTTTCAGATTTGTGAAAACTATTTGAGAGAAATGGTTATTTGTGTATATAGAAAATGTTTTAGATCTTTGAGTCTATCTCATGAAAAATGGGAGCAAAAACAAAAGTGTTGCGTTTTATATTTTTGTTCAGTGTAGCTAGCTAGTTAGCTAGTAGCTATTGTCCATCTGAAATTTGGTGCGGGTTTTTTGCAGTGCTACTGTAAATAGTAATCAATACCCATGTCTGTCTCTAGCTGACACAATCCATGTCCATCATTTTACAATACATGTGACTGGCATGAGCTAATGGTTTTACAGTAAAACAGTAAGCTATTATGTGCAAACAAATAGCACTCTAGCTGTTTAATGGAAGCTGGCAGCATATGTAATCAACTGCTTAAGAAGTCTAAGCACCAGCTCTGTTCAGGTTCATGTGTTTTCATGATATATTAACATCATTAAACATTTAAAATCCCCATACTTTCAGAGCCCTGACTGTTTTTGCTGAGTGCTGAGTTTGTAGCATTCAAAGAAGCCACTTTGTGAGCCAAAAATTGCTGGCTCTACTAGGATCATTTGGGATAATATGGCTCCCCTTCCTCTCCATACTGTCAAGATACCTTTGAGCCAAGCACTTAGCCACAAATCATTAACAGTAAACTGCTGTTCTGGAGACAGCACTGGGAGACTTTAGCTGCTCTGTGTGCTCCCAGGTGTGGATATACAACCCAGTCTCACGGCATTTCGTGTTCACCAACACGATTTTTAATCTATTGATTCGTGTTCACCAACACGATTTGCCCCTTTTTTTCGTGTTGCACAGCACGAGTTTAAAAGCAATGTATTTCTACTTCCTGCAGCACGTATTTTTCTCCGGTCGGGTCGTGGGAGACCAGAATGTGTGGTTCATAAAAACATGTTCTTACTCAATATCAAGCCACAATTATTGCTTTTATTTTAAATCGTATAATTTCGGACTTTTGTTGCCGTCTGTGAGGAAATAAATGGGGCTCAGACAATAAATGCGGCTCAGAGCCTCAGAATACGGAAATCTGTATTTTTAAATATTTTTTTCCTTCTAATTCGTTATTCTTTTCAAAATAACACACTGTTATTTACTCACCAATAACACACAATTATCCTTTATTCTATTTATTGGTTTAATTCCATAATCTCGGGCTTTTTTGGCGTCCGTCAGGAACTGAATATCAAAATAAAAATAACCGGAAACAGACGTAGGCCTATAAGGGACATTTCGAACATCATTGCGATTGTCAACATTTCTGAGTTTAGGATCGTCGAAGACACTACACTACCCATAATCCCAGCTATCGTTTAGGACTACAGTCCCCGTAAGGTTACGCAGAGCGTCAAACAGCTGTGTGAAATGGAACGAAACCACGCCAGACTATCCAAAACTGGAATCGAACGCCCCCCCAGAACTACACATGCTGGCTATTGCGTTTCGCAAAATGTTCTATGGGACGTCTCTACTGAACGTTTTCGTTTTTCCCACAATTAGAAGTTGCCAGTATTAAACACATTGGTGTTATCAAATGTAAACATATAATTAATAAATGGGTGAAAATCGCTTGTGTCCATAATGCGCAGCATTAATATATACCCACATGACAGCTCATTGTTACTTTGTAATTCTACTCCACGACAATTCAGAGGTTAACCTGGTATTTTTACTCCACTGCATTTATTTGAGTTACTTTGCAGATTCTGATTAATTATGTGAAATATAAACAACCCTTAAATCAGACTGCCAACAATCAGGAGAGATATTTGATAGTTGGTGCTTGAGAAGACTAACCATGTATCTGCAATTGACATGAATGGAAACGAGTAATAAAGTATATTCATTACTCGTTATTCTCTACTATAGTTAATTAAAGACTATATATTATGGCTATTTTGCACATCCCTTTCAAGATTTTCAAAGGTTTATTGACATATCATATACACAACTACGGTGTAGTTATGCAATGAATGAAACACTTGGGTCACAGGTTCCTCAACAGTGCATTACAAGACATCTATCAATATGTGTGTACCTCCACCATTAAACTGTCATATTCTGCACATTTCTTATTCTATCTACATACATGTGTATAATTCATATGTATATCATTAAATAAGTTCTTCAACATAGTTAACATTGCAGGAAAGCAATATTTAGACGTTAAGTACTTTGTCAGGCTTAATATTTATCTGTAGATAGATACCCCCAAAGTTGTTTTCTTATTTAAAAGAAGACCTTAATCTGTTATTTAATGTTTAAATAAAGGTTAATTCGTTTTTTCTGTTTTGCACCTCCTCCTATCTTTGTACATCCTGCACTAAACTGTTTTATTGTAGATCACTTATAGCAGGGCTCCAACCTTTCTTCATGAGAGCTACTTTGAAAAAATGAAAGTGGCGAAGAGCTACTTGCATCACATCGCTTACATTTATTCACCGAGCACTCATCGGTTGAATTAAGCTACTTTTGTACACGTGTGAAATTGCAATATCTAAAGCTTATGAAACATCTTAACTTCACATCAAGGTCCAAGAAAACGAACATTTCTCACATTATTATGGCCCACATAGTAAGTACTTCACTGAAAACATAAATGTCCTTAATCACCACCTTACAAGCATTGTATGCACTTATGGTCAAATAAGTGCATTCATTCTTGGCACTGCATGGAGTCCACCATAGAGGTGTATGCTGGACCCACTTAGGTTCGCTCTAATATAGTCATTACATTTCATCAGTCAGTCTTGTTCTGTATTTAGATTTCATACATTCATGTCAGAAAAAGCTGCTTCACAAAGGTCTGCAGAACAGAACCTAATAAGCAGACATATTCAGTGCTGCTTGGTGAATGTTCTTATAGTTTCTGGGTCTACAAGGCTCCAGAAATGTTGTGAGTTTTGCTGAGACTTAAGCTGAACATGATTTTGGAGATTTATAACCTCCACCTCCATCTCCACAGGATTGACACTGAACAGTTCAGCCATCTTTTCTTCTTCTTCTTCCTTGTCTTGACATTAAATTATAAACCATAATAATCTGTATAGGTCTAGCCTCCCTATATCTGTGTGTGGAATTGTTCCATCCTCAAAAACAAAAAACGAATACTTCTGCAGTCTAGCTGCAGCTTCAAGCAACGGTCTTCTGTTAAAAAAAGGACACTGAATGTCCTGAATGTGGCAACACAAACATGACTTGAGTCTGAACAGCAGACAACAGGTATTTACAACAGCATATCAAAGCAAAATAGTGCATGTGGGTGCACACGTATTCTCTGTCTTACTGTTACATTAATCCCATGAATGTATGAGACTAAGTTAGCTTCATCATCTCAATCAGTGATTAAGTGATCACATTTATAAACGTCTAAGGCATGGCAAATACAGTCTCTACTTTATTTGTTTATTTGAAGTTCTTGTGACTGGACAGAACAGTTACTATTTCATTTCATTTCAAACCTTTATTTACCCAGGTGTATCCCATTGAGATCATTGATCTCTTTTTCAAGGGAGACCTGCTCAAGTAAGTTCCACATGAAACATAAAAACATAAACAGAACAACAAAAAGGACATCATTACAGGGATTACAATTTACAATAACTATCCACATGAACAGGTACCAACAGCTTCCGATTGAGTAGCATCCAACCGAGCTTTAAAAACATTTAGTGGCACCAGATTGCTCAGTTTCCATTTAAATTGCAGACTATTTCAAGACAGTGGAGCTGCGCATCTAAAAGCTATCTTCCCTAAGACAGTCCTAGCAGTTGGCACATTTAATAAAACTACAGCATGCGATCTCAGGCAGTAGCCACTTACAATTCGCCGTGAGATCAGGGAGCAGATGTAGGATGGAAGTTTCCCTAACATGGCTTTGTATATAAAAAATGTACCAGTGACTGAGCCTCCATACAGTTAGCGAAGGCAAACCAGCCCTTGCATACAGGGTACAGTGATGGGTTAATACTTTACAGTTTGTCACAGATCTCAGTGCGCTGTGATACGCAGCATCTAACTTGATCAGGTAATGGGCAGGTGCATTCATATAGATCAGATCACCATAGTCCAGCACAGGTAAAAGGTCACAGTGACTAGCCTTTTCCTGGCCTCAAGCGAGAAACAGGACTTGTTCCCGTAGAAGAAACCTAGCCTAAACCCTCAGCTTTTTAAGCAGGTTATTACCATGACGTTTAAAAGTGAGACAATCATCATGCCAGATACCAAGGTATTTTGTAACAGGTAACCACTTCAATTTGTATTCCCTTGCGTAGTTACAATATCTACTACAGGCTCTGGTGTCTTTTTAAGCTTTTGAAAAGAGCACTTACCTTGGTTTTATCAACATTTAAAAAGAAGCTTTAGTTCAGAGAGCTGAGTCTGAATAATGTTAAATAAACAGCTTGCAATTCAACAACAGCCTCCTTAATGCGAGGGACTGCACAGTACATCACGGTATCGTCCGCCATAAAATGTAAGGTTGCTCCATCAACATGTTTCAGCTAAACTATTGATGTAGATGGAGACATACAAGTGGACCTAAAACAGAACCTTGAGGAACACCATTAGTAATGTTTAACCACTCAGAGAGGTAGTTCACAAACCATCCTACTGCATGGCTGGATATGCCAATACTGACCAGCCTCTGCTTTAAGATGCGATGATCGACGGTATCAAACGCTTTGGACAGGTCAATAAATAGAGCTGCACAACTCTGCTTATGATCTAAAAAACTCGCCACATCATTTACCACCATTCAGTGATGGTGCTATGTTGCTTTCTGAAGCCTGACTGATGTTTAGACAGGATGTCATTGTACATAAAAACACCTTTACCTGTTCACTCACTAGGCGTTCAAGAACCTTAGCCAGAACTGATAATTTAGAGATGGGCCTATAATTATTTAATAAAGTGGCCTCCCCACCTTTTAGTAGAGGCAGGACATACGCTGACTTCCACCATTTTGGAATTGTGTTTGAGCTGAGGGAGAGGTTAAAAAGAGTAGTGAGAGGTGGAGCAATAAAATCGCAGCTATCTTTAAAAAGAATGGTTGGTAAGGCTAGCCTGATCGATCAGAAAACGCCCATTATAAATGTTTTTGGATGCCGTCTTGCAGATACACTTGCCAAACCATTAATTCATGACTTGTACTAATTAGTATCAGTAAGAGGAGACATTTTCAAGGGTCATTTTGATGCATGTCATGATTAAATCACAGCAAACATGTTGCTTTTGTTCTACAAGGAGATAAGCCCCGCCTCCTCTCCAGAGCGTCTAGTTTGAGAGACCGCCAGTAAACACAAAGGATGCTGCTGTAAAAACTTGTGCGAGTAATGGGGGCCAAATCTCTGCCATCACTGCCGACCAATGGGTTTTGAAGCAGAGGTAACCTGTCCATTCTTATAAAGGTTGACCCCAACTGAGTTAAATATAAGTTATATCTAAGTTTTTTCCCTCACAGCAACTTTAAATTGGTGCTGGATAAAACAAATGTATTAAGGGTTCTATCCAAGCCCAAAACGGCTGCTGTACCTACAACATAGTCTCCTGCAAGCTTCTGGTATTTACCTGGGTCCTAAGGAAAGTCTTCTTGGCTCCTTGAACAATAAAAAGGATCCCAAAACTCGCCAAATAGTGTTTAGATCTATGTTATCCTCAGTTTGAACTGCCTTGCAGCAGAGACATGTACAAAAGTTATGGTCTGATTACAACAGTGTGGTATTTTCTAGCCCTTTCTGGAAACTACACACAACAGGCTAAAAATTGCCATATCTTTGGACTGGAATTGTCCAGTGGGATGTCATCCCGGATATGGGTACATCACGATTTTTGCTATAGTTCAGTGCCATTGCAGGAGTCCTATAACGGATTTAGATTTCGATGTGCACCTTTTAAACCGTAATCACAATCTTTTTTCTAGCATTACCCTGTGTTCTTCTTGACCAATCTTTGTCTAATCTTTAAAACATTGTAGTTGCCAATTGCAAGTATCTTTGAGAAGTGATAATTTGTTGTTGGCATTGGAAGTATAACAATATAAGTCTAGGTTATGCAGGATTGTCAACATTCTTGTTTGTAGTCCGGGTAGAGGATGTTGATTCTCAGTGGGTATCCTCAGTGACAGCACTTTCCATATAACCTGAAGACTTTCATATAAAAAGCAGAATCTCTTCAGATGTCTTCTGCCATTTCAGTACTACCTACTCCTCGTCTGTTTGATTGGCACTCTGTGGTGTTTGATTTGTCATCGCTGCCATGGACAGAACCATATAGTTATATACTGTAGGGTGTGAATTGAAGTCTACCATAGGACCATCCCTGTGTTTCTGTGAGCTTTAAATTACATTTCATTCAGAGGTATGCAAGAACTTTAAGTTATTGAAATGTAAACAGGCCTCTGGAACATAGGATATGACAGAAAATGTTGGTAGAGTTATTCATAGATTTCTATTCCCCTAGCCTGGAAAGAATACTTATTCTAACCTAGCTATGATCTTTTCCTAAAGCGAACCCTTTTTTTTCTACTTAACCATAGTGTTGCCAATATCATCAAACTGATTTATTTTTTAACAGCGAGTTTGGAAATACAGGCAAGTATGTAATGTTGCCTACAAGGGCTTGGGATATTTGAAGGACTTATTCGGTATTAGCTCCAATGGAAGATATTTGCTGCATCTCAGTTTCTTGAAACGTAACTGCAGGGATTTTTAGGTATGAAGTCTGTATTGTTGTGTTCCAGCTGTTTATGAAACAGCTCAGTTTGTTTATGAATATGATTAATGTGCCTTGTCTGTGACAGATTTAATATTATAGTTTATAGTTTCCCTCTCTGGCTGCTGTTTTTAACCCCAAGCCTGTTTTCCAGGTCTCAGGCTCGAAAATGACATTCCCAGAACAAATTACTATAACTTCACTTCTAAAAGGGGTAAATTAGTAATCTTTTTTCTAAAAGCAATGATAAACCTTTGAGTGCAACCGGCGGGGGCTAGGGGCTTAACAAGTTCAACCTCTTTGAAACTATCCTCTGCGCAGTTTATGTGCTTGGGTTCTGGTATCCAATCCCACACACATACAGTACTGATATACACACAGTCTCCTGATCAAAGCACAGCCATATGTCCTAGGCCCGATGATGAATATGAGAGCTGAAAGACGATTAGACAGCTGATTAGCTTGACTGTGTGTTTTTCTCTGTGTGCGGCATGGTGTGTATCTGTGAGTGTGTGCATGCGTAGGAAGGTGTGTGCACCTCCATCTGTACGTGCTGCAGGCCCAGTTCTACAGGGGTGCATAGGCATGCATTGCACCCCCAGTTGAATGTTATGCACCCTCTATTCAAAAAAGAGAAGGGAGCGAAATATATTATAAATATAACAACAATAATAGAATACAAAACTAATTGTGTGTGCGCGTGACCTGCGCCACTGCACGTGCATCATTTCCAAAGGGCTTCCACAGCAGTGACACACATCTGTGGATAATCATGGATATATGAAAATGGTTAAAGCAACCATCACTAAACGCCAGCAACACTGCATCTACTGCAGACAGTAGCAACAGGTCAGATGGGGACATCACATTACCCTCCGTCGTGGACACTAGCTTACTCCCGCCTGACTCGCCGCCCTCGCCCCCGGAGCAGCAGACTTCGCCGCCCCAAACAACGCCGCCCCTCGGCGGCACACAGGTGCCAGGGGACCTCGGCAAAACAGAGCCTGCCCAGGTATATCTAAACAAGTACCCGCCTGTACAGTGGGGTTAGGCGGTCATTTTGCAGCTTGTGGTATACAAATAGACAATGGCTAGAATATTCATGTAAATCGTGCCATATTCTGCCATGCCTGTAGAAATGTTGGGTCAAATAATGCGTGCAATAGCACAGTTATCTTCACCACGAATGGCTACAAAAATATCTCATATCCCAAGCTTATCAACAAGCTAATGTTGCAGCTGAAATGTTCTCCAGGTCACAAAGTCAACCTCACATGATGATGTGAACCAGTTTTCAAGTACAGTAAATATTCGCTTCCCAGAGTATGGGACCAAGGTGATGATTTAGTACATGGTTTTAATAATACTTTTGCCTTTCAATGTTTGCCATTTCAAACCATCAGCTGTTCAAATTATATTTGTATCAGTACAGTTTTGAAGCTTTTGTGCTTTTCTATGCCATAGTCCACTTTGGACAGGATGAACTATTTCAAGATTGCACTTTAACACACTTGAAATGTTCTCACTTGCTTGGTTTCAAAACATAACAAATGCCATAGTCTGTTCATTGGGACCATCAATGCTATTTTTCATTGCTGTTGCCGGCCACTATTGCTCATGTAAACCTACTACTGCTGCGCCCCCTGTAACCTCAGATGCACCCCAAGTCATGTGGGAACCGGGCCTGACGTGCTGCGAGAAGTCAACAGCTGACCAATTACAGTCATTTAGCTAAAATGGAAGCATGGCCGTCTCTTTGTCTATCCTTTTGCTTGACAAATGTTCATCCGATGGACTTTGCACTTGGCGATTGTATTGCTGAGGACCCAAGGAAGTGTAGTATTCTGGTGTGCAAGCTCTTGAGATCTATAGGATTTATTTATTAATAGTGCAATATGTTCACTCTGTGTATTGATTTGCAGATCCATGATCTGAAAAGACCATTTTCTTTCATTCAGAACATATTTTGTCCATGATTACATTTGTGGTTTGAGTTTCACACATACATTACTAATCAGTCAATTTAGGAATGCAAACATGGAGGGGATAGATTGGTCAAACAAACACAGATCTTTAACTATGAAGGCTGGTGTTCGTGTGACAGAAATAGAAAGTCAGTGATGACTCTTTTGAATTCATGTAGGTTGGTTTGAAAAACATTATAAACCGGACAATGTTTTACCCTAACCTTTACTAGTTTTTTTGTTTCATTCTTTAATTTACAATGTTTAGGAATTGTACCTTAAAGCGAGAAGACTATGCAGTTTTTTTGGACGGGAACGTAGATATGACACAAGGTTGAGAGGGGATGATCTACTACTGTATTTAGATCACATGTCCACTACACTTCCTAATGTCCTTAATATTTTTTGTAAATTCAGTTATATATCCGACTATAAGATCAAACTAAATCAATATTTTTTCTTAAAACAACCAGCTGGGGACAGCTTGCATTATATTGTTTGCAATACAATACAATATTAATTGATGTATGTATCCAGGTACAGCTCGCTCCCTAAACAACTATGTCATTGCTGGCATATTATTATATTACCATAATTGTGAAACCCGGAAATGAGTAAGCATTTACAACTTCTGGTTCCCTCGTCCCTCGTCCCTCGTCAGTGTCATGGTCCAAACTGTGTTCCTGTTTGTTCCCCTGTGTGTGGAGAGGGTGTGGTTTCCCTTGCAGGCAGCAGCCTGATTGCTCTCACCTGGCCGTCCGACTCAGCTGTCCCTCATCATCTAATCAGGACACAGCTTATTTACTCCAGTCTCCCAGCAACTCATCGCCAGATCGTTTTCTACATCAGTGGTCTTCCTGGCTGCCCATTCAGTTATCCTGTCTGCGTGTAATTCCGTACCTTTTGTAACTAGTTTCTCTTGTGTTTCCAGTGCAATCCCTCGGCCATCGTCCACCAGAGTTTTCCAGCCAACCTGCCTGCTAGTGATGGTGAGATGAAGCCTGACGGCCCGTCTACACTACAGCGTCGACAGCATCGACAACTCCAATCTGCCCATTCACTTTGAATGGGGTGAAGTCACGTTGCCTCGCTTTTTCGCCGAACTGAATTGTGGGTAGCAGAGCGGTCCGTCTCCGCCGTCTCCGGAGTAGCCAGCGCCAGTCAATCAAATCCCGTTTCTGAAAATCTGACAGCTCAAGCTGTAGCCAATCAAACCGCGTCTAAGCTGGGAGAGATATCCCGCCGTTCATTTCTATATTTCAAAAAAAGTTGGAGGAGAAACTAACTATCGCCGTAGCAAATCACCCGGTTTTGTATGACCAGACCCTCTTCACCTACCGGGATACAAACCGGAGGAACCAGGCATGGAGGGAGGTGGCAGAGACAGTGGGTGAAACTGGTAGGTTTTCGCCTGTTTGGGGAGTTTATATATATATTGCTCCCATACAATCCCCGGGGTTTTTTGCTTTGTATGTCGGGGGCGGGAGATTCATGTGATTGGTTGTTGGTCGCGTTGCTCGAATAAAATCCCCAAGCTTCAGACACGCCCAGCTCCAAGCTTTTTTTGAAGCTGTAGTGTGGACGCTCCGTTATGAAGCTTTGAAGCTTTCCAGCCAATTGGTTCGCAAAAGGGTTCATCTCATGAGGCTTCATCATGGGCTTCATTTGAACACAAACCCCCTGTTGGTCAAAGTGTGTAAAACAGGCAGATTGGACATCTCAACAGTGTGCTCTATATCATACCGAGTTCCCAATGAGTAAAGCCTTAGAATAACTCTAAACAACGAACATTAAATTATATTTTCATGTTAACAATATTGTATTTATTCCAGTTTAATGATGGTGATTGAAAAGCCTAAGGAGGCTGCTAAACATTGCAAAGAGGGATTTGTATTCCTTAATAATATTCATAAACTTAACCATGTTGTAGCATGAGAAAGGCTAAACCATATCAAAGAATACATTTATTAACTACATTATCTCATTTAGCTGTAGCTTTTATAAACAACAACAAATACGTATTGTTCAGTCGTTGAACCAGGGACCCTGCGGTCATGATTCAACTGCTTTCCAGCTGAGCCACAGCACACACACTAAAGCTCCTTGAAAACACTGCAACATATTTATTCCTGTATTTATTTATTCATGTTTTTATTCCTACATTTATTTATGCTTGTATCTATTTATACTTATGACATGTTCCGACCTCTATATGAGTGAGGGTCTGAGCTCTCTTGATTCCATCGTGTCACCGGGCCCGGGTACAGGAGGGGTAATATGATTCTTAGTATACATCCATGGATATTATGAGCGTTGTGGTTCAGCGGTTCAACCGATCTGAATCGCTTCGTGAAGCAGTCACGTGGTATCGACAGGCAGCGAGGCTTCGTTTGTCATCGATGACGTCACTGGCCCAAAACGATACAAGCCTCGATACATGCTTCACAAAAAGCTTCGGGGATTACTCGACACACGCTCCGAAGCCTTGGCGCAATACGTAACATCACTACTGCCTGCTTCTTCCTGCATCATACCTGCCTGCCTTGTAATCAGTCCAGCCTCTCACTGCCTACCTCCACTCCGGACCTCCATATCACCAAACCTGCCTGAGTCTCCGAAGCAATAGACTATTTAAACATCTTCAGTCATTGCCTGCGCCTGGGTCCTGTTTAAAACATGGTTTTTTTTAACACGTTGTTTTGCCTGAAATAAGGTCTGTGGTTAACAAAAGCTAAAGACTCATGAATGTATGAAGCTTCTTGTGTCATAAAAACACGTGGTTGCTAACAAGTGACTCAATGAGACTATGTTTAGAATGAGTTTCAGGCAAATTACTAAACACATTCTGAAACACGCTGACAGTGTGATTATATGGCAGCTATCTTCCGCCTCTGCAATGATATGTTTGGAATGTTTCTAGCTGCAGTCACAGAAACCTGCCATCGCTCGTGGGATGTTTTAGCAAAGCATTCAGAGCTGCCTCTCGGATTGCATCAGTCACTGCATATGAGAGAACGTGTGTTTTATAAACACTGAATGACTAAAACGCTGTTGACAATATCAATAGCAGCCCATCCCACTATTCACATGCTAATAATTGTCATATTAAGGTGGTGTTACAGAACCTTTTTTAACCTTGCATTTTTTTTTTACAGATTTGGTCATTTAAATAATTCTTTTTTTTCAGTATCAGATGGTTTGGTTTTTATAAAAGTTTGGGCTTCAGTGACTTGTAGAAGCCAAAAGTGATGTCAAATAAATATTTAAACACTTGTGTTTCTTCTTTTGAGAGTGAGAGGGTTAGGGTTAGGGTAATGTTGTGAATTGAGTGGCCCATGGTAGTGGTGGGATTATGGTATGGGCAGGCGTATGGTATGGGCAGGCGTATGTTATGGACGACGAACACAGGCCACTCGATTCACAACATTACCCTAACCCTAACCCTACCCCTCACACCAGATACTGACTGGTTTTCGGACCCCCCCAATAAAGCAAAAATTCACGTTTCAGAGTGGCCTTTTATTGTGGCCAGCCTAAGGCACACCTGTGCAATAATCATGCTGTCTAATCAGCATCTTGATATGCCACACCTGTGAGGTGGGATGGATTATCTCGGCAAAGGAGAAGTGCTCACTATCACAGATTTTTTCAGATTTGTGAAAACTATTTGAGAGAAATGGTTATTTTGTGTATATAGAAAATGTTTTAGATCTTTGAGTTCATCTCATGAAAAATGGGAGCAAAAACAAAAGTGTTGCGTTTATATTTTTGTTCAGTGTAGCTAGCTAGTTAGCTAGTAGCTATTGTCCATCTGAAATTTGGTGCGGGTTTTTTGCAGTGCTACTGTAAATAGTAATCAATACCCATGTCTGTCTCTAGCTGACACAATCCATGTCCATCATTTTACAATACATGTGACTGGCATGAGCTAATGGTTTTACAGTAAAACAGTAAGCTATTATGTGCAAACAAATAGCACTCTAGCTGTTTAATGGAAGCTGGCAGCATATGTAATCAACTGCTTAAGAAGTCTAAGCACCAGCTCTGTTCAGGTTCATGTGTTTTCATGATATATTAACATCATTAAACATTTAAAATCCCCATACTTTCAGAGCCCTGACTGTTTTTGCTGAGTGCTGAGTTTGTAGCATTCAAAGAAGCCACTTTGTGAGCCAAAAATTGCTGGCTCTACTAGGATCATTTGGGATAATATGGCTCCCCTTCCTCTCCAGCTACTGTCAAGATACCTTTGAGCCAAGCACTTAGCCACAAATCATTAACAGTAAACTGCTGTTCTGGAGACAGCACTGGGAGACTTTAGCTGCTCTGTGTGCTCCCAGGTGTGGATATACAACCCAGTCTCACGGCATTTCGTGTTCACCAACACGATTTTTAATCTATTGATTCGTGTTCACCAACACGATTTGCCCCTTTTTTTCGTGTTGCACAGCACGAGTTTAAAAGCAATGTATTTCTACTTCCTGCAGCACGTATTTTTCTCCGGTCGGGTCGTGGGAGACCAGAAGCTGTGTGGTTCATAAAAACATGTTCTTACTCAATATCAAGCCACAATTATTGCTTTTATTTTAAATCGTATAATTTCGGACTTTTGTTGCCGTCTGTGAGGAAAATAAATGGGGCTCAGACAATAAATGCGGCTCAGAGCCTCAGAATACGGAAATCTGTATTTTTAAATATTTTTTTCCTTCTAATTCGTTATTCTTTTCAAAATAACACACTGTTATTTACTCACCAATAACACACAATTATCCTTTATTCTATTTATTGGTTTAATTCCATAATCTCGGGCTTTTTTGGCGTCCGTCAGGAACTGAATATCAAAATAAAAATAACCGGAAACAGACGTAGGCCTATAAGGGACATTTCGAACATTATTGCGATTGTCAACATTTCTGAGTTTAGGATCGTCGAAGACACTACACTACCCATAATCCCCAGCTATCGTTTAGGACTACAGTCCCCGTAAGGTTACGCAGAGCGTCAAACAGCTGTGTGAAATGGAACGAAACCACGCCAGACTATCCAAAACTGGAATCGAACGCCCCCCCAGAACTACACATGCTGGCTATTGCGTTTCGCAAAATGTTCTATGGGACGTCTCTACTGAACGTTTTCGTTTTTCCCACAATTAGAAGTTGCCAGTATTAAACACATTGGTGTTATCAAATGTAAAACATATAATTAATAAATGGGTGAAAATCGCTTGTGTCCATAATGCGCAGCATTAATATATACCCACATGACAGCTCATTGTTACTTTGTAATTCTACTCCACGACAATTCAGAGGTTAACCTGGTATTTTTACTCCACTGCATTTATTTGAGTTACTTTGCAGATTCTGATTAATTATGTGAAATATAAACAACCCTTAAATCAGACTGCCAACAATCAGGAGAGATATTTGATAGTTGGTGCTTGAGAAGACTAACCATGTATCTGCAATTGACATGAATGGAAACGAGTAATAAAGTATATTCATTACTCGTTATTCTCTACTAATAGTTAATTAAAGACTATATATTATGGCTATTTTGCACATCCCTTTCAAGATTTTCAAAGGTTTATTGACATATCATATACACAACTACGGTGTAGTTATGCAATGAATGAAACACTTGGGTCACAGGTTCCTCAACAGTGCATTACAAGACATCTATCAATATGTGTGTACCTCCACCATTAAACTGTCATATTCTGCACATTTCTTATTCTATCTACATACATAAGAGTATAATTCATATGTATAATATCAGTTAAAATAAGTGCTTCAACATAGTTAACATTGCAGGAAAGCAATATATTAGACGTTAAGTACTTTGTCAGGCTTAATATTTATCTGTAGATAGATACCCCCAAAGTTGTTTTCTTATTTAAAAGAAGACCTTAATCTGTTATTTAATGTTTAAATAAAGGTTAATTCGTTTTTCTGTTTTGCACCTCCTCCTATCTTTGTACATCCTGCACTAAACTGTTTTATTGTAGAGATCACTTATAGCAGGGGTCTCCAACCTTTCTTCATCTGAGAGCTACTTTGAAAAAATGAAAGTGGCCAAGAGCTACTTGCATCACATCGCTTACATGTATTCACATAGCACTCATCAGTTGAATTAAGCTACTTTTGTACACGTGTGAAATTGCAATACCTAAAGCTTATCAAACATCTTAACTTCACATCAAGGTCCAAGAAAACGAACATTTCTCACACATTATTATGGCCCACATAGTAAGTACTTCACTGAAAATTCACATAAATGTCCTTAATCACCACCTTACAAGCATTGTATGCACTTATGGTCAAATAAGTGCATTCATTCTTGGCACTGCATGGAGTCCACCATAGAGGTGTATGCTGGACCCACTTAGGTTCGCTCTAATATAGTCATTTACATGTTCATCAGTCAGTCTTGTTCTGTATTTAGATTTCATAACATTCATGTCAGAAAAAGCTGCTTCACAAAGGTCTGCAGAACAGAACCTAATAAAGCAGACATATTCAGTGCTGCTTGGTGAATGTTCTTATAGTTTTCTGGGTCTACAAGGCTCCAGAAATGTTGTGAGTTTTGCTGAGACTTAAGCTGAACATGATTTTGGAGATTTATAACCTCCACCTCCATCTCCACAGGATTGACACTGAACAGTTCAGCCATCTTTTTCTTCTTCTTCTTCCTTGTCTTGACATTAAATTATAAACCATAATAAATCTGTATAGGTCTAGCCTCCCTATATCTGTGTGTGGAATTGTTCCATCCTCAAAAACAAAAAACGAATACTTCTGCAGTCTAGCTGCAGCTTCAAGCAACGGTCTTCTGTTAAAAAAAGGACACTGAATGTCCTGAATGTGGCAACACAAACATGACTTGAGTCTGAACACAGCAGACAACAGGAGTATTTACAACAGCATATCAAAGCAAAAATAGTGCATGTGGGTGCACACGTATTCTCTGTCTTACTGTTACATTAATCCCATGAATGTATGAGACTAAGTTAGCTTCATCATCTCAATCAGTGATTAAGTGAATAATAAAGTTTCTATCGGGTCACTATCAGCCTGTCACTCATTATTTTCAGGAGGGGGCGGGGTTTGGAGGAGACGGTGATCGCGGAAGCTTTCCTCCTGCCTTCACAAACTTTACACAAGTATTTATCAACTGAAAATAGCAAGAGGACATTCATACTCTGCGATCCGAGACTTGATTAAATCCACCAAAAACCTGACATGACGATAACGAGTGTTTTTCAAAAAACACAAATCCCTCCCTGTGTGTCTCTGAGCCGCAGCGACACGGACTGATTCAGAGCGGGGCATTCTGCTGTTGGTTCTGGACTGGTGTTGCTGGAGAAAGGAGACTGCTCCGTGTGTGGTGTCGCTGTGCCGCTGTCACGTATGTTCCTTGATCACTGCGTCACGGACCAATTGTATATTCGTGTGACAGAAAAAATTCTAAAATAAAAAAACGTTATTGTCCAGCCGCGGCCGAAAAATCAAGAAGCAACCTTACTACGCTATAATCGAGTGGCGAGCTACTGAAAAGCTGCCCGCGAGCTACCGGTAGCTCGCGATCGACGTGTTGGAGACCCCTGACTTATAGTATCTTCTTGATTTTTTATATTCTATATTTCTATCACAGACCTTCTACTTTCCCCCTATGAAAGTATGTACTCTTCATATTTGTATTCAAATATTCAAATAATATTTGATGAAAAAAATATTAAGAGTACATTATTGTTTTTATGTGTTATTATAATAACACATAAAAACAATAATTCAATAACGTGCTTTAACCACTAGGCGGTGCACACAAGGTACACACAGCCATAATAACTTTGTATTATTAGTGTAGGACACGTTTTATTCATGCTTTCACATAATTTTACAGCATATTGCTATACTATTTCAGACTCAGTATTTACATTCTTACATTCAAAGAAAATCAGTAATATCTTTAAAAACTACAGTCCTTTTATATCAGCTGTGCACCGTTATGGTGTAAATATAACCTATCTGTGAATTAGATCAAATGTAAAAGTCAGCCGAAATAGTGTTGATACTGCAAGGAGACGTATTGTATGAAGAGAAATTGAAAATGTTGTTTAATTGTTGAATATATTTATGATCCACGTCAAGTATTCAGTTTCGGCGGCATTTTCTCAGTTTTTCCAAAGGTCTTCTCATCAGGGCTCTATAAATAAAGAACTACGGCAGATCTGTAATATACAATGCAGCCGAACCGTGTATTACAATGCCGTTATGTGATGACTTACAAAGAGAAAAGCAAGAACACTCGGAATTAAGTATTATTTTATTCTTTTAAAATGTTTTCCGGATTTCATATCATATAAACACCAAATCCCAGCATGCATTGCGGCTAAAACATCCAATAAATGAGCTTAAAACCATAGCTGAGGATCTTGGGTAATCGCTCGAAATGCCTACGTCTGTTTCCGGTTATTTTTATTTTGAAATTCAGTTCCTGACGGATGCCAAAAAAGCCAGAGATTATGGAATTAAACCAATAAATAAAAGCAAGGATAATTGAGTGTTATTGGTGAGTAAATAACAGTGTGTTATTTTGAAAAGAATAACAAATTAGAAGGAAAAAAAGATTTAAAAAATACAGATTTCAGTATCCTGAGGCTCTGAGCCCCATTTATTTTCCTCACAGACGGCAACAAAAGTCTGAAATTATACGATTTCAAATAAAAGCAATAACTGTGGCTTGATATTGAGTAAGAACATGTTTGTATGAACCACACAGATTCCGGTCTTCCTCGACCCGACCGGAGAAAAAGACGTGCTGCAGGCAGTAGAAATACATTGCTTTTAAAATTGTGCTGTGCAACACGAAAAAAGGGGCAAATCGTGTTGGTGAACACGAATCAATAGATTAAAAATCGTGTTGGTGAACACGAAATGCCGTGAGACTGGATTGGGATATATGGACCTATACAATGTCTTATGCTGTTTAAGAACACAATGTTATCCTACCTGCACAAAGCTACATATTGACAGCTTAGATGCAATGTACTTTTCCCGCATTTCAAATGAAAGCATTTTTAAAAAAGAAGAGGTTTGAGCTTCTGCTGCTGCTCTGGGCTGTTTTAAATATAGTGACAGATTTACTCCCGTATATAATGATGAGGTTGGGAGACTGCCTTGTTTATGAAGCTTCCGGCAAAACATTTCTCACTGATGAAATATGCTGCCTTTTACGATGTGGAAATTGGAATATCTTGTGCAATTTAGTCAATGACAGCCGCTTTATCAATCAGAATTCACATTACTGCTTTACAAAATGTTTTTGGCAGGGATTACTTTTAGGGAAACAAAAATATATTGCAAGTTTAATGCATTTTGAATGCAGTCACAGTCAGTAAGCAGAAGCAGGTGATTAGTGTTTGAAGACATACCATTGGCCCACAAGCGGATGAAGCTGTTTTTAAGTTCCTATTACAGCTTGGAATATAGACAATGGATTATACGTAGTGGAATTGTGTAATCAGGATACAACAAAAGTTAACTCTATTCCCTTACAATGTCATAAAGGACACATCATCTGATAATAATTACATTTCTAGAATTTGAGTTATGTTGCTAAAAAACTAAAAAGAGCTTATTGTGCTTGTTATAAAAGGATCAAATGTTATCTCTTCTCTGTAAAACTGAACTGTTCTGTTGGCTAATACTTTTCAGCTCAGATATGCTTAATGAAAGGCAGGTTTTACAATAAAGAAAATCTCTGAGAAGTGGTTATTTTTGTCATACTAAGTATCTTGGTTTCTTCCTGTTTAAGGTGACATAGTTCTGTTGTCTCACATAATACACTTGAGATAAAAGCCTCGTATTTATTTGCATTGCATTTATAATATATATATTAAGGTAATCCAAAAAACAAAAAGTAATCAGGATTCCTTTTATCATTTGATACTCAGAATAGGTTACTGATTACATTTTTCTTACAGGTAACTAGTAAGTGTAACGGAATACATTTTTAAAGTAACCTTCCTAACCCTGGTTATAACTATGTTACTAATATTACTCTGCATCTCTTACACTCTATTTTTGTACATCTGCTCCTTCTTTGCTTGATGTTTTCTTGCACTATGCACACAAATTCCCTATGTGAAGAAATTCGCAGTTTCCATCACATGTAACAAGGATGTCATGAGAAAGCTACATATAAGTTATTTTTTCTCTCTCTAAAGGATAAATAAGTAGTTCTTTATTAGATTTGGCAGAAACATGTACACCGGGATTCATGCACATTTCCTCCTTCAGCTCCTGTACCTCATCTTGTTGAATAATGATTTGTCTACCGTAAAATAAATGTTTATTATGTTCGTCAGATGACACGCACGTATACGCTAATGTGTACATTAAAGGTCCCATGTCATGCTTTTCTGGTTATTACCCGTCCCCTTGTGTGTTATGTAGCTTTTTCTGCATGTAAACGGTCTGCAGAGTGTAGTGGAAATGTGTCTAATATATCATCCTTATTATATCTTTCATATGCTTAAACCAAATGCTTCTTATTTCCTGATGTGCTTTCTTTTATTATTATTATATTCTCTTAGGGTTTATTCCCAGACGTGTCAAGGCCACAGAGCTGCTTTGACTACTGGGAGGCTCATACACAGTCACACACAAACTTCCCTGCTCTGAGAACCGTTATGCTATCTCCCGCTCAAGGCCAGGTGTCTAATAACAATATGTGACTGTGTGAATCCAGATTTCTCACGTTCCCACTAATTTCCTATATAATCTCTGCTGTTTCATTGTTCTGCGCACTCTCGCGCAGACTATTTTATACTCTGTCCGACTTGTGACATAATTATATTATTGTATCGTGTATTTGAAGCTTCAAATAAATAACCAAAAGACAGCTTTTCTCGATTCACCATTTATTTGTTTTGATCACTTGACTTGTACTCTCCAGCCGTGTTTGGGTCCTAGATTTCCATAACAAATGGCGTTGTCGGCAGGATCTCTGTATATTCGATTGGGGACACCTCCGGACGCTGGTGGCTGCTAGCTCCGGGATCTTTGGGTCCTCCTCTACCCCGACAAAAACCGTACGGGACGAGGGGACCAGCGCGAGGGGTGGAACCGATTGACTTCACGAGATCCAACGAACTCAAAGGGCTTTCAATACGGGTGAGATGTACAAAGTCTAAATTGTTTAAAGTTAAACGTAATTAAACTCCATGACATTTATGAGAGGGACTGCTCGAAAGCAGAGATATTTGTAATATCTGGCATCGACGGATGAAAAATAGTGTTTTTGTAACACGGAGTGTTTTGGTAACACTTTAAAGACTTTGTTATGGAAGCAAAGCAGGGGAGGGGGTGTGTACAGCCTCCTGAGGGTCCGATTGTTGATGTCATGCGAGCAAAATATGGTGAAGGAAGTCTGTCTAAATTAAATATATGGACGGAAATGTTCGGATTTCCTAAGGGAGGTTCTTTGAGTAAAATAAAAATCAAAAACCTGGGAGATAAATTACAAGAGTATGGAGATGGTATGAAAAAGAAGAGTACAATTAAAGTAAAAGACTTATAGAAAACTGGACACTCACAGAAAGTGTTTATAATACTGGGGAGTAAAAAAAAATGCCTTGGGCATTAAATAAAATATTAAGGTTGAAAATGAATGTGAAGAAAAGAAATACATTATTTCCAAAAGACATGTAAACCCCAGACATCTCTGTGTCCTTCCATTGCAGGCCTGAATGACCTCTCCTCGACTGGGTATCCCTTCCCTCCTCCGGCGTACAACCCTGGCAATCTGGTTGGAACACCTCAACCACCTCCACTACAAGCCCCAGCCATGCAGTCAGCGTCAACTCCAAGCTCGACAACAGCGGGATAAACAAACCCGATGCCATAGGAGCAGCAGGTGTTTGGGAAACAAACCTCAGTAATGCCTTTCTCAACGGACTCACAGACACAGCGCAAGCTAAACAAAATGCTGGCCGCTCACAATACCGAGGGAGAGGCAGAGGAGGTTTTTCCGAGACAGAGGACGAGAAGCAAGACCTTCATTTGACGAAAGATGTTTCAAGTGTTGAACATTGGATTATGGGACTGCTCACAGAACAGTGAGTGGAGGCAGAGGGGGACAGCAAGGAAGGGGCCCAATCGAGCGAGACGGAAATTCAGCCAGCAGCATCTAACCAGGGAAGTGACACACACACACGCATCATACATGCTATTGAGAAATTAGAAGAATTAGAGGACATGTCTGTAATTAAAAAGGGTACATATTTGAAATATGACAGTGAATGTTTGCATTAAGAAATGTCCCACACATTTTTGGTTGATTCTGGGGCTACACATTCTGTGGTAAAAAAGGGCAGAGTTGCCTGAATGCAAATTTAGTGATAGATTTATTCATGTGCTGGGTAACTATAAAGGAGAAGTTTCTGTACCACTTCAGAGTGGAGATAACGGTGTTGACAGTAATCCATTTCCCACATCAGTAAAAAACTGTTATTTTATCATCTGTCTGCCCAATACATTTACTGGGCAGAGATCTGATTCTCCGGTTCGGCTTGGACCTCATTTTTCCACAAATGAGGGTCTTAAAGTCCGACAGCCATCTCCTACGATGGTTCAAAAAAGTGTCATTTGATGATAAAGAACTGGTGAATGTGTATCAATGGGCTGCTGACATATCCTGATTCTCAGGAGTTGTTGCGTTTGACTGGTCAACGTGTTTTTCCACCTGCTGTGTGGAGGCTTCTCATTTTGCATTGTACTGCTAACGTGGTTGAAAGATCCGTGTAAATGCTATGATGAGAGTTTTACTGTTAGAATGTGTGAATGATGAGCTCATGTTTAAAAATGTATTGGAATTCGCTGGGTAGCGCTATCTCTGTTAGACTCACACACACACACACACACACACACACACACACACACACACACACACACACACACACACACACACAAGACACAACCAGCTGTGTCAAATCCCAGGGGCGGTCCACACATTTCACTAGCCAGGGGGCCCCACTGATAGATGGAGGGATTTGGGTCCAATCGTTAAAGATTGGGAGTCAGTCACTGATTGGGCACCTACACACACAGAATATGTCATGTACTCTATGTCACGTGACGTGTATCAAATGAAAATGTGCACGAACATAGCCGTTCTGCGCACATTGCTGTTGGTTGAGGATAAGGTAATTCTCATATCTCTGAGCTTCCTGCCGCGCTTTCAGATGTGCCATACTCACTCTGGGCAGCTCACAGATATGACGTAGGGTTAATGTCCACGTTCCGTACCGTACTCATTGAAACGTGAAGCTGTTGATGGCATTCGGCCAGTGTTTACCTCTCTGCTTAAACAAGGGGTCATTATTCCGTGTAACGATTCCAGTGTTTCCTGTCAAAAAGATCAGAGACAAACCTCCTGACGAGTGGAGATTTGTCCAGGATTTACGATGTAAATGCAGCTGTGCATGCACGCTCGTCCGGAATTCTTATCTGATTACTCCAAAAGTTCCAGCCTCTGCAACATATTTACTGCCATAGATGTCTCAAATGCATTTTTTTCAGTGTTCCGGTACACAAAGACAGTCAATTTTTGTTCACATTTGAATATAATGGTAAACCTTACACATTCACACGTTTGTGTTAAGGCCAAAACCTGTCACTAAGCGACAGATGATGTCATTCTTGCGTATGTGTTCATAACACACAGCTGTTGTTATGCCTGCTGTGATGTTACATTAGTCAGTTCTCCGCTTGTAATTATGCCGTTACAAGCTTCAAAGTGGTATTTTATCATCTGAATTTGCCGAAACAAGTTTAATATTCTGAAAGCCAATTGTTAGATTGGCTTTCCACTTTGAAGATGTATAAGTGAGGTGTCTTGAGTAGTCAAAATGACCTACAAATCATTGTACACACGTGTACATAATATTCTATTTTTATGCAGCTCTGTGTGATTTTGTAGCTACAATTCAGACTATTATACTACCAGAAGTGGAATAAGTACTCAGATCTTGTAGTGAAATTATAAGTACTCAGATCTTGTACTTGAGTAAAAGTAGAAGTACCAGAGTGTTACAGTAACAGTGTTACGGCCTATAGGATTTTGGACCCCAAAGCAAAAGACTGGAGAGAGATGGTCGATAAACAAAAAGCTTTATTCAAGCAGAGAACAAAAAAGACGGCAGTGGAGTCAGGAAGTTGGCTGGCAAAAATCAAAACAATAATCCAAACAACGAGGAGAGCAGCGAGACACACCGGAGGGTCGAAACACAGAGGAATTATCTGGCAGGGAAGTGGCATGAGGACCGGGCTTTTATCTCTACAGGTGAAGAGGTGAGTGGAAACAGGTGTGCCTCGTCTGCTACTGGGAGGAGCCAGCCAACTCCCTGTCACACACCAGCCCTGCAGAGGAAAACAGAGAAGAGAGGGGTGAGACAGGAAATAGCACAAAAAAGCACACAACAAAAATACAACTAAACAGAATCATAACAAACAGTCCTGCATTCAAAATGTTCCTCAAGTAAAAGTAGAAAAGTATTATCAGAATATAGTGAAAGTAAAGACAGTAAAAGTAGTCGTTGTGCAGATTGGTCCATTTCAGAATAATATATATATATGTTTTATAATGATTGATCATGAAAGTGTTCTCAGAGCTGGTGAAGGTGCAGCTAGTCTGAAGTACTTTGTAGACTGCAGGGTAGCTTGTGGATTTACTCCAGGTGGAACTAAAGTCTGATTCAACACTTGATTAGATTTCACATCATTCATCCACATCTGTGAAGTAACTAAAGGTATTAAATGCATGTAGTGAAGGAAAAGTACACCATTTATCTCTGACTTATGTTCACTTCCAACCTAAAAGTACCTCAAAAATAGTAATCAATAATGTATTGAAAAGTTATTTGCTGATTGGTTTTTATATCGGCTCAGCCAGGTTATATGGGAGGCCCAGTCTACGTACACTCTAACAACAAATGCCTTGGCTTAACAAAGAAAATCAAGGCAATAGGTTGCATCGATGGTTATTGAGTTAAGACAACTTCTATTTAAATGTTGTTAAAGCAACAAAGTTATTTGGGTTAGGGGAGAAGGCTTTTCCTCTACAATCAGAGGTGTTTTCAATTACCGCTTACTTAATAATTGGTAGCATAAACACAAGTTTTTAAGTTGATTACTCCAAAGTTCCAACTTGTTTTACCGTATGATTTAAATATAATCTTAAATTGTATGTACTTAATTACCACATGTTGAACATGAACACATGTTTTTAAGTTGACAACCATTTATAAATTAAGTTGCTCCAAATAATATTGTATTCAATAGGGTTTTTCTCTTAGCTTTTTCATGTTTTTGCCTTTAAAGAAAGAAATTAATTGATTCCACAACAAAAATATTAGGCAATTCATTTTTTATTTTTGAACTGCAGGTGTTTATTTCAACACATGATGTTTCAAAAGGAGAGACTTCATTTAGGTTGAACATTGCCTGAAGACGGTTGACGTACTTTCCATGGTGTGCACACCTAGACCGGACTTAAAAGACAGACAGGTTTTTATTGTTTGGACTTAAAAGACGTTCCTCTGACCAACGCTGACCTCATTGTGTATGTTGATGGGTCTGCCTCTCGCGACCAAGGGGGCACTAATCAGGTGGGTTTTTCTGTTGTTTCAGATTCTGCTGTACTCCGTTCTGGACCGCTTCCATGTCACCTCTCAGCACAGGCAGCAGAGCTCATCGCACTAACTGAAGCCTGCACGTTTGCAGAAGGCAAAACCGTGACTATTTACACTGACTCACGATATGCTTTCGGGGTAGTACACGATTTTGGGGCTATTTGGAAGTGTAGACAATTTCTGAAATCTGATGGCAAACCAGTACTTAACCATGTACTGGTTGCAGGCTTACTAGATGCCATTTTGCTCCCATCTGAGGTTGCAGTCTGTAAATGTGCCGCACACGCAAGCAGTACAGACCCAGTTTCCCTAGGAAATGCGTCTGCTGACTCAGCCGCAAAGGCAGCTGCTCTGACTCCTCTCGCACCTCACGCACACTCATTTGTTAAAATCCCTGTCTCCTCCTTCACTGACAAAATGTCATCACTGACTTCCATGCAGCAGCTAGCTACGCCAGTTGAGAAGGCTCAATGGAAGGCTGCTGGGGCTGTTTTTGACCCAAAATCCAGCACCTGTTTTTGGCCCAAATTCCAATCCATGTCTTCCCAGACATTTTTTCCCTCATTTCGCTAAGTTGACACATGGGTGGGATCATGTGTCAAAAGGAGGGATGTCAGAGTCTATAAATCAGGAGTGGTTCACAAGGGGGTTCACAGTAACAGCTCAAAAGCACTGTGAAGCATGCCTAATCTGCATTATGCAAAATTCTGGTAGACCAGTTCTACAAACTAGCAAAATGCTGTGCAGACACAGGTCTGTCAAGGACACAAGCTCTGCCCATTGTGCTGATGTACATGAGGATGCGGAAAAGAACACGGAGTCAACTCAGCCCATTTGAAATCCTTTTTGGGGCTCCTCCACAGATTGGACTCAAGGCTCCAGGATGTCCTCTTCCCTCCACAACTTTGTGTGAGGATGCTATGTTGTCATATTGTGTTAACCTATCATCCACTTTAGCGACTGCCACTGGTCCACTTCACCATCTCCAACCCGGCGACTTCGTGCTGATCAAGGATCTCCGGAGAAAGAGCTGGAAATCCAATCGTTGGCAAGGTCCCTGGTGTTTCCGCCCGGTCCAGGTGCTTCTCGTCACCCAGACAGCGGTCAAGGTCGCCGAGAGAGCTACATGGGTCCACGCCAGCCACTGCAAGGTCGTAGTCACAGGAAAGGAGAAACGGTAGAAGGAGACGACAACAAGTGACATGTCCAAGTCACCAACAGAAACAGATGACAACAAGTGACGTGTCCGAGTCACCAACAGATGACAACAAGTGACGTGTCCTAGTCACCACCAGCACCACACTTGCACTACATACACCAAAACACACTACACACAAGGTGTCACGAGCGAGTGCCAGCTGAGCGGTTCCATATGCTCTCTGGTTCCTCGTTTGTGTTATCAGTGTGCGAAGTCTGACGGTCCGTGTCACGAAATCGACCGAGAGAATACACTCACACACACCATGGAACATTTCCCCCTCGTGATGAGGGCTCGCCTGGAGAGACGACAACGCAACCGTGAGAAAAGAATACTACTGGAGAGCCTGGACACTCATAGAATGGTTCCTCTGCATACTTGCCATGATAGTTGTGTTAGGACTAGTCCTATATTTTATGTATCCATTTCAGCATACAGCATGTCAGCCAAAATCGAGGTATCTAAGAGGTACATGGGGAAAGCAGGGCGAACCACATTTATTTTATTTTGTTGTCTGTATGTATGTATCCGGCGCCGACCCGTGTGGCACATTTTACATAGACATCGCGCCCAAAACTCAGACCCCGTAAGCAACCTTTGACGCCACTGTTGACATCCATAGGTACATCTACATTTAATCTATACATAGGCGATAACGACCATAGCAACATTGATGTGGGTCAGACCAGTAATGGGATCACCGGTAACGTCTGGTGGCACACTCTGAGATCATTCTTGCAGGCCGCAGGACAAAATGGGTCATGTTATGCATGCACCCTTTTCCCCCAGGACTCATCAATGTCCGTGCCAGTTCGTCCGCGCTCTCTGACCCAGGTTGAACACCTCTGTGCGTTTATGGCTCTGACAAGGCCCATCAAGGGTGAAGACAGCGTAACCGAGTGGCGTTATGCTAGGCAGCTTCCCCCACCATGCAGTAATCGGTCTAACTCCTCTTTGCGTGCATCCACGCTTGACACCACATACGCAAAGTACCAACCCGTCAGCCATGTGCACCCCAGCCATTTGAGAGGGATGAAACACAGCCTATGCATCCAGAGAGTTTACCACAAAACGTCTCTTACACCACCTTATTTTTTCCCAGGCACTACTACTGGTTGTACTCGCATCCTACGGAACACATGCCGTTACGGTGCTTACAAAATCTCGTATTGTCACATATCTGGTGCCCCTGAAAGAATCCTTTCTAACGTAGCATTCCCTGATGTTAAACATATTTCCCTCCAACTGGCGTGGCCCAGTGATGCTGGGTTTAGCGCGCCAGAAGATTACGTTTGGTTGTGCGGCAACAAGCTCTATCAAGTTCTGGCTCCCCTCTGGATAGGTACATGCACTCTAGTGGATTTGAATCCAGCAGTCACTGTACTCACGTCCTTAATGCACATGACACATCATTACCCAGAGTTCCAACACCCCGACCACCACAAGGTAAAAAGAGATATGACGTCCGCTGGAGCTAAATTCATGGGTGGCCTGTTCCCATGGTGGGGTACAGTAAACAATGCCCATAAAATAGATACCTTACACGTCCGGCTAGAGAATCTCACTTACGAGACGACGCAAGGCTTCCAGGCATTGCCCCCATTCATAATAGCCTCTAGGAACATGCTCATGCAGCACCAATTTGCTCTTGACCTTTTGTTCGCCTCAAAGGGTGGCCTGTGTCATGTGATCGGTGACTCCTGTTGCACTTACATTCCCGACGCCACCAAGAACATCACTGACACCGTGCTGCATCTTAACAACCTGTTAGCCGAAATGAAAGCGATCATTTTTGGCCTATTAATCAGTTGTACCTGTTTGATTATCCCAATACTGAAGAAGTGCGTTTCCAGCATGGTATCCTCAGCTTTCGTTCAGTATACTACTATTCCATTACACGACAATCCTTTGCGCCACAGTGAGATAGATCAGCTAGAATCAGAAGAGTCTGATTCCGATTTATCAATATAATCATGTGTGTATCTCCTCTCTTATGCTTACATTATATTGGAGTCTGTCCTCCACAAAAACAGCCAGTTTTCTATGATATATTTGTGATGTGTTTACTTAAACCAGCGATGGAGTGTATTCATTGATGTGTTATATCAGTCTATCCTATCATTTGTTTTTTTTTTATTGATCAAGTATGATCAAAAGGGGAGAATGTAGTGGACATTTTTCTAATATATCATCCTTATTATATCTTTCATATGCTTAAACCAAATGCTTCTTATTTCCTGATGTGCTTTCTTTTATTATTATTATATTCTCTTAGGGTTTATTCCCAGATGCGTCAAGGCCACAGAGCTGCTTTGACTACTGGGAGACTCATACACAGTCACACACGAACTTCCCTGCTCTGAGAACCGTTATGCTATCTCCCGCTCAAGGCCAGGTGTCTAATAACAATATGTGACTGTGTGAATCCAGATTTCTCACGTTCCCACTAATTTCCTATATAATCTCTGCTGTTTCATTGTTCTGCGCACTCTCGCGCAGACTATCTTATACTCTGTCCGACTTGTGACATAATTATATTATTGTATCGTGTATTTGAAGCTTCAAATAAATAACCAAAAGACAGATTTTCTCGATTCACCATTTATTTGTTTTGATCACTTGACTTGTACTCTCCAGCCGTGTTTGGGTCCTAGATTTCCATAACAAGAGTCACAAACCCTCAAAGTACACCCTGTTGCGAGAAAAACTATAGGTTACTTACGTAACCCCAGACTCAGAGTAACATGAAGTGAGATGTCTCACTATGGGATGCGCCTCATCGCGGAGCAAACAGAAGCATCAATCTCATTACGCCAATCCTGATTGGCTGGTGATCTTGACGTCAGCGTCAGGGAATTCACCCCCTATAAGTAGCTTGCGCCACGACGCATGCGTCATTCAAAATAAGCACCTCTTCTCGCTTCACCATAGCAAGGAGGGCCGTCTGGTGAGACATCTCACTTCATGTTACTCTGAGGCCTGGGGTTACGTAAGTAACCTATAGTTCTCATTCATAACACTCCGTTAGATGTCTCACTATGGGAAATTGTAGCTCCCGTATTGCCAGACGAGCTTATCTCGAAAATCACCAAACCAACCAGAACTTTAACAGGTAGAGCTCTGACTCAACCAGGTGCCCAGCACTGCTTGAGTCACACTGGGAGTAGAACGTCCAGACTGTTAAGAGGCGGACAAAAGTGAGTGGCGAGGACCAGCCCGCCGCTTGCACCAATGTCTTGGATGGGAGGCATCCTGGACAGAGCCCAGGATGCAGCCAGACCTTGAGTCAAAAGAGCTCGCGGACCCGAGGGTGCCTGCGAACTCTGACTCGTATGGGCCCCAAAGCAATTGCTTCCACAAACCAGTGGGAGAGCCGTTGCTTCGTAACAGGCTTGCCCTTATAAGGTTTAGCCCAGGACACAAGGGTTTTGGTCATTATGACGAAGCACCCTTGATCTGTCCCTGTACGTGCGTAAAGCACGGGTTGGACACGGCAAATCCGGCCGCTGTTCCCCGGAGGAATACAGTGGCGGGGAGGATGCCTCAATGTCAAATATGGTACCTGAACCAACCGCCTTAGAGTAAAGGCAGGGTTGGGCTTCAACCACACTCTGTTTGCCCTGGGGCGAACCGAGTGCCTGAAGACTGTACAGATAGCGCATGAGTGCCACTGGCTTGCTTTGCAGCTGCCAGGGTCAGCTTCATGTCACACTGTATTCAGATTGTACCACTCACGGGCCAGGCCCATAGAGCCAAGCGCTCTGGGTGAGGGTGAAAGATCCCCCCCCCGCTTGGGACAGTATGTCCCTGCGTAGTGGGAGCTGCCATGGCTGCCCGCACAGCAGCTGATATATCTCCGCCAACCAGTACATAGCTGGCCAGTGCGGAGCTATCAGAATAAGTGTGTGGCGTTGCTCTCTCACTCTGGCCAGAGTTGGAGGTATCAGAGCCAGGGGTGGGAACGCGTACAGAAGGCCCGGGGGCCAATCGTGCGCGAGTGCATCCACGCCTAACGGTGCATTTAGATCACGCATCGAAAAGAACAGCTGACACAGAGCGTTGTCTTTCGATGCGAAAAGATCCACCGCGGCTCTGCCGTAACGCACCCACAGCTGGCTCACAATCCTTGGATGTAGAGTCCAGTCTGCATATAGTGGTGCACCTCTGGACAGTAGATCTGCCCCGAGGTTCATCACTCCCGGTACGTGTGTCGCTCTCAGAGAGAGGAGACGTCTACCGCTCCATAGGATAAGTTTGCGCGCCAGTGTGTGTAACTTGAGAGAACGCAAACCCCCTTGGCGGTTAATATACGATATTGTGGTCGTATTGTCTGTCCTCACGAGGACGTGATGTCCCCTGAGGAAAGGCAGAAAGCGTTTTAGGGTAAGAAACACCGCTAAAAGCTCCAGGTAATTTATGTGCGCCCGCTGGAGGTCTCTGCTCCAGAGACCCCTCACCGGGCGACCTTCATAAATACCTCCCCAACCTGTCAGATATGCGTCTGTGGTAACCACTTTCCGTGAAAGGACAGCACCCATAGGCACAGCTCGTACTAGAAAAGTCGGGTGCAGCCAGTGGCGTAGTGCCATTACGCATTTCACAGTAACCATCACTCTTTTTAGTTTAGGTTTGGTTTTAGGGCGGCCACCCAGCGCTGAAACTCCCTCATGTGTAAGCGTCCCAGTCATACGACCAGGATGGCTGACGCCATGAGCCCCAGCAATCGCAGGCATGATCTGAAGAGAACATGTTTGCGCAGCTGGAAATGAGCGAGACAAGCTCTGAAAGCTTTCACTCTTTCCGCTGACAAGCGAGCTGAAAAGGGCACCGAGTTCAGGCGTAAACTCAGGAAGAGTCTGCGCGGGGCACAACATGCTCTTCTCTGTGTTTATTATGAAACTCAGGTTGAGCAGGTGCTTTACGAGGACATTTGTCTGTGTAATAGCCTCCTGCTCCGACTGTGCGAGAAGCAGCCAGTCGTCCAGGTAGGTCGCCAGGCGAATACCCTGTTGTCTTAACGGGGCTATCGCGGCTTCCGTACATCGTACAAACACCCTTGGACTGAGAGACAGAGCGAAGGGGAGTACTCTGTATTCATAACAGATCCCCTGAAATGCGAATCTCAGATATTTCCTGTGTGGGTAATATACTGGGATGTGAAAATACGCATCTTTCAGGTCGACTGATGTAAACCAGTCGTTTTGTCACACGAGCCGCAGCAGAGATGTGTGAGTGAGCATTCTGAACTTATATCTTTTTAGATATTTGTTCAGAGCCCTCAAATCAAGTATTGGTCGAATTCCGTTCCCTCCCCGTTTGGGAACGAGGAAGTACTTGGAATAGAAGCCGCCCTGACTCTGCTCGGCGGGTACAATAGATATAGCCCTCTTTTCTAGGAGTGAGAGAATCTCTCTCTCCAGAATGAGGGCTGACTCTCCTCGGGCCTGCGAATGCAGAATGCCCGAGAAACGATGGGGGGTGACAGCGAATTGGAGTCTGTAGCCCCGTGTTACTGTCTTGAAACCCCAAGCAGATGATGTGAGCATCTTCCACTGCATGCTCCTTAAAGCCAGTGGAGATGTCACATCTCTTCCCCTCTGAGTCTCTATTTGTTGTGTTATGGGGCCCTCTAGTGTCTGAACACAGTGGTGCCCCTTTTCGACAATCTCCACCGACACTGCGCATGCTGAAGGGCCGACACCTCATCTAACATCTCCGGGAAGACCGGAAGAAGTTGCCTCTTTGTCCACGCTGCTTGGGGAAAATGTTTCCCTTCGTAGCGGGACCTGGAGGTAGTGCTGCGTACCTGGACTCACATTCAGGTTCAGGTCCGGACTCAAGTCCAGAGGTTCAGGTTCAGGTCCGGACTTATAAGTCCGGACCTGAACCCATGTCTTGTGTCAAGTTGTGTGAGTAACTAAAGTGAACTTATTGTGAGCTAATTATCAATTTAAATTAACAATAATCAACAATAATCAACTCAAATTCAAACTCATCAGGTTTATTGCGCTCCCATCTAACTTGTATCTACATTTCTCTACAAAGTACAAATGTAAAAAACACTTTTTGCCACTTAGTCTACAAATGACTTATGACAGCAACTACAGTGAACTACTACAAAGTTCAAACATGTATTTCATTTACCAAACTAAAGTAACCAAACAGTCCCTGAGCTGACTGAGCCTAAATCCATAAAATGTTGCTGAAAGGTAGAGTGTAGAGTAGACTATACGCATTACACTGTTACACACCTACTATACAGTATAGGCTACACTGTAGTGACTGACTGTACAGTCAGAGTGTACTGTACTGTCTTTACTACAACTCTACATGTGTACATTATACAGTACATACTACATACATAGTGATGTACATACTGTTAGAAATTAAAATCAATGTTGATATGGCGTAATTTTGAATTAAATACACTATTTAATTTAAATCAGTTTTATTCTGAAAAAACCGGAAGTTCACACTATTAACTTAATACTTTTATTCTGAAAATTATTCACTTCCGGTTAGCATTAGCATGTGGCGAAATGCTACGTGTTCAATCCGTGAATCGAAGGTGAAATGACATGTGATGTTGTACACTGAGCACACTGGGATTAGCACTCATTTGTTAACGCTGAATAACGTTTATCAGGGAATGTTTAAATAACCACAGACACCAGAATATACGTAAGTGCTAGTTTTTTTGCGAGTCCAAGTACCGGTTCCTGACGTTCCGGTTTTAACCGGACTTGAACCGAAACTTTTTACAAGTCCAGTACCGGTTCCGCTGGCCGGTACGCAGCACTACCTGGAGGTCTCCTTGGCCATTTCAGGCCACGGGATGTCGAGTCTGGCCGCAGCGCGTTTACACACGGCCTGCAGGTCCATGCTCAGACAGGGCGAAGCTGGTGTGCTATCGCCCCGGAGAGCAGCCCTCGCTCCAGGCTTTTCAGCCTGAGCCGATGACATGAAGGTGTCCTCTTCCTGTTCATCCGACTCGGACAGGAGGAACGCCAAGGCGTCCTCTTCGTCCTCCTTGTAGTCCAGCTCGAGGACATCCTCCGCGGCAGGGTTTCCGCTAAGATTTTTTCTCGCCGGTCAAATGTCCGGGCAGAATTAATTTTACCGGACAAATTTGAAACTTACCGGTCATATTTCAATAATAATAATAAGAGTTGTGTAGCAGAGTTTCCGTAAGCAGGTAATTTACCGGACTATGAGCGGATATGCTGATGTTTAAAACTCAGTTCACGGGGCTCATTTTTATATTGCTTCAGTTTATAATCGTAACAGATCGAAAAAATTCAGATACATTTTTCAATAAAGTATTCCACAAACAACATAATTATTACATTCAAACAAACTACTTGTAGTAGATAACGTACATTATTCAGAAGTTTACATCAACTTTGAATAATAACACGGGAGAAACGGAGCTTCTCTTTTCCCCTCTCCCTCCCTCTCTCTCTCCTGACAGCACGTCAGTTTCTCATGCAGCTCCTGCAGCTCGCTAAACAGAGGGCGGGGCTTCAGGTGATTATACAGAGCTGCGTGTCTCGGTCAGACTCAGCAGCTGATCTGATCTCTCTCTCGCGTCCGGTTACACTTCACTCGCGTTTATGTCCATATCGATCAGATCCAGCTCTCCTGATCGGCCTTTATAGAGAGCACCGATCAAACTATTAAGAGTGAATATCGGCCGATAATGACCGGCGGCCGATCTATCGAAGCCTCCCTAATTATTACCAGACATTTTGACCGTCAGGTTTTGAATTTACCGGTTTTTTATAAATGTTACCAGCTAAAAAACGGTAATTACCGGCTAACGGAAACCCTGCTCCGCGGGTGAGACCATGGTGAGGTCTAACCGGGAGCCCCAGCTTGGTATAGCGTGGGAACCCGTTCCTGCGTGTCTTGCCGTCACCGGGTCCCGGCCGTTTAGGACAGAGTGAATACACATACTATACAGAGATGTTGTATGAGAAACCAATGTGAGTTTGGAACATTGCACAATATAAATGTATTTTAGTATACCTCAACAATGGAATTATGATCAGTAGAAATGGCCATGACATGGGACCTTTAACATCCTCTTGCACCTGTCAGCGTATTTCTTTGTGTTTCTGAGTGGAAACACACACACACACACACACAGGGAAAATGAATAAACATATCTTGATGATATCCCTCTCACTTCCTTCTTGTACCCATTTCTCCTGTATATGAGCTTCTGCACTTGGCATGGGCACTGCATGATCTTGGCATGCACTAGCGGGCATGTCACAGCCTATACATGCACACCGTCTCTCGACTAGTCCTGCTCTCTCTCTCTCCAGCGTGCGCTCTGCATGTTCCTGGCATACACAGGCCGAGGCGTCACTTCGTATTTGCTTGAGGAGCGTTAGCGTGTGTGCACACATGTGCTGCTTTTTTATGCATGCGTGTGCATTTGTGCATGCATTTCTCACTGTGTTTTTGTAATAGGTATTTGAGGCATTTAGGGATACTGTGAGAACATTGTGTTTTCTTTCAGGCTCAGTTTGTGCTCCTGGCCAAAACATGTGTATGAGAACATTAGGACATATGTTTGGCTCTAACACAGCTGAACAGACATTCTGCGCTGCACAAAGCTGTGTCCCTGTCTAAAGCATTGTATATCATTATTTAATACAATACCTGTAATTAGTATTGGTGTGTGTAGAACAATAACCTGTATATGTCAATAAACAAATTAGATTTAAGTATATAGAAATGTGTTTATTTATATTAAATTAATTATATTTATAGTCTTGTATTTTCATGTATATTTCTTTATTTGAATACATTTACATTTTAAAAATGTTGCTTAAGGAAACCCTTGACACACAGTCTTTTCCCAGCTAGTGGCTTGAATTAGGGAAGGCAATGTTCTGCTGTCCTCATACCAAATTGCCCAGCATATGTTTCGCCTTAAGACATGTTCCTGAAATATTATTGGTATACAACGGCCCGTGTGAACCACAATTCAACTTATTTTTGTTTAAATGTATAAATTACATTACACTGATCAAAAGTATGCCGAAATGACTACATTATAAAGCTGATTTGTTGAAAATCTAAATTCAAGACGACAGTTAGATCCATTTTTTGATAGCTTTGGGGGGAGGGGGTCCCTATTATACTCACAGCTGCACTTCCTCCTTAAGATATACAAGATTGGGGTCTAATCACCAAAGACCATTAACATGTCTATCATAATGCACGTGTGTCAATAAATGTTCTTTAAAAATAAAAGTATTTTCTGATTGTACTTCTGTTGATTTCTCTGATGTCGTTTGACCTCTTTCCCTTGATCCTCCTTAGCAACATACATTATTTTGCTTAGCAGCGGCGTGTTATCGATTGTCAACAACCTCTGTAATGTCCACATTTTGTTCAACTAAGCCTTTCGTTACAACATTAGTGACTTTGGAAAAATCTCTTGCTTATACAGTAGGCTTTCGCAACACAATGTCTCACACATTTCTAAAAAAATGTTGCGTATTTTCTTTGCAAAATTGGAAGCTTTACGTCACACAATCATGGTTCCAGGAGGATACATCCTACAGTCCCAAGCACTGAACTATCACATTCTAAAGTGCTGCATACTCCAATAGGTCGGTCTGCTGCCTGTACAAATAACATGCTTTCTATTACCATCCAACCATACTGTATGCTTCCATTAGCTGGCAGATGTCAAATATGATACATACAATCACTTGCCCACAACAGAGGTTCAAAAGTGACCTCTTACTGGAGACAGTTTTTGACTCCGTCACATAATCTTTACTTGATCTATACATGAATGTTGAGGGTGTTGACATACATGCAGTGTTTCCCCTATATACAAATAGTGGCGGCGCAGGACCGCTGCTGAAATATGCGTGCCGCTGCTAGGGGGCCCCAGCCAGGTACCCAAACAAAAATCTATTTTTTATTGTTTGTATGTGGATTAGTAGTATTTGTGTTACTGTATGTTCAATAAAGGTGTATTTTTGCTAAATCTTGAGACATTGCCACTCTATGCACTAGGCAGGGCCGATTTTTGGCATAGGCATAGACATTTTTGGCATAGGTGGTTGCCTAGGGCGCCAGATCTGGGGGGCGCTGCGCTGACAGCTCTCGGAGGGGAAACATTTTTTTGACCGTTGGTGCTCATCCTAATTTTCAGCCCTCGATGTAACAACATTCATAATTAAGTAAATATAACCCTTTTCACCCCGGTTGAACTTTTCATTTGCCCTGTACGATGGCCGCTGTAAGTGATGAAAGTGGGGGATGTTGGCTTATCAGGCGCCCGCAGCTCACAGCCAAAGTGCGAGCGTGGGAGCGAGAGAGCGAGCGAGGGAGAGAGAGAGAGAGGGCGCACCGGTACCGGCGCTGTTGTTATTTGAATCTGGTGCTAGCTGCGCTAACGGATATAAGAAGTAGATGTTTCTACAACCAGGGTGGAGGAGAGCTCTCCTGTCAGACTGAGAGGCTCAGTGAGGTAAAGGACTCTGAGTGTTTAGATAGTTAATTTTAGTTTAAGTGATCTCAGAGGGTCTCAAACGTCTTGCCCACAAATTATGTAAACACATATTTCCAATGCACTCCTTTATAATTATTAGGATAAATAAAAACAGGTTTGAAATCATTCCAATGTTTACTACAGGACAGTAAAGTTGGAGAGATACAAACATATGCATGAATAAATAAATGTTAACTAGGTCAAATAAGATATGAATGAACAACAAAAATAAAATAAGTTACATTTATTTGTTATTGGCTATGGTAGGTTATTAGTTATGTTCACATACTTATTTGATTATTAAAATGTAAACCAATATTTTTCATATTGGTGTTTTAGAGTTGTACCCCCTAGATCTAGTCTCTAGTAAGTGTGTGCTCAAAGTGCACCAGATTGAAGCATTTTACTTTAAAATGTTCATACCTCTGCACCCCCCTAGAGGATGTGACGTCCACCCCCCAATTCAAACATGTTCATACAATACTGAATACATGTGAAGCCATTTTGACGTATATTACCTATGTCAATAAGTTTCTGTTTTTGTAGTGCATTTGTCTTTTGTAGAGATTTTTCATTTATTCTTTATATATAAAATCTCGCCTAGGGCAGCAAATTGGCTAGAACCGGAGCTGGTACTAGGCCTCAAGAGCCTTTCTTGTGCTGGCAGAGACATAGAAACAAATTGGCGGGCCGCACTTCGCACGTGCACAAAAAAATTCCAAGCGCTCCGCGCTCACATTATGCTGAGCCCACGTGCCTTAGCACCGCTGCTATGACTCCATCCTAGGAGAAACACTGACATGCTCATGCATTAAGCCTAATCATTCAAGCGTGTCTCATTTATTTAATAAGCAAAAGCACATCTCACTTGATGTCATATTTCTCTTCTTACAGAGGGGTGACAGCGGCTGTAAAACATTGCATGTATGTAAATGAAGCGGTTGTCTATTTGTTTTAATTGTGTCAATGGGAATAACGCAGGAATGGCAATTTGGCCCGAAATCATTAGGTATACATCATCCTAATGTGGTCACTAACTTAATTTGTTTGCATGTGTTTGCCATTGTCACCAATGTTAAAAAGCACATCAAGTTAAAAAGAAGTGCTGTATTTGCTGTACTTTGCAGCTGTATGTAGTCCAGCATAGAGCTCTGCAGCCAAGGTCCTGGACCTTTTCCCTTCAGTCAATGTCTGCTAGAGCAATGTCAAGTGCAGGGGCATTAACTAGGTTAGCTAAAGTCTAGTTATCATGCTGCAACATACATTTCATGACACAACATTTATTTTGTGGACAAAATGTACCATATGGGAGAGAAACCTCACTTCAGACCATTGAATGGGTTTCACCTATTTCACTTCTGACCATTGAGCGTGGTCAGTTGTGAAATAGGTGAAAGCCAAATATTTCAATTAACATGTAGTACGCATAGTTGCATTAGAATATTTAGTTATTGGACAACACTTTCAGTGTGCAGAGTAGTATTGGCATAATAATTTGTAATATTACTAATCTTGGTGCGTTTCTAGCTAAAGGTAATAGTCTTGAGCACAAAGTGAGTAGGCCTACTCAATTTGTGTAAAGTACAGAATAAATTGCATACCTTTTTATTGGCTGTCTGTCATCATCTCACACCTGCTTTGTGAAGTGCTTCATCAGGGTCAATAAACTGTGTTGTAAGGATCTAACATACTAAGAGTAGAGTGATTGCAACAAAGTAACTAAACCCTACACTGAAGAGGTAAGTCATCTGACTAACACTCTCCCCTCTGTTATCCATTGCCGGCCCCTTCTTTTCCTTTCTATGTTCTCTAAACATGTATAGTAAATGGTCAGCAAAGGCTAAAATCTAAAATGTTCCCTCTAGGGAGTTTCTCTCCCACACACCCTGGCCGTTTCTCAATCGCGAGTACACATGCTGCAGAGAAACTATTTCAAGTATACTACGTCATAGAGTGGCGCAGAACGCTGGACATTTAACATGCATTTAAACAGTCCTTCGGCAACACACTCTCACTCCATAAACGTCCAGGAGCGACGCTTGGTCAGGGTCCCCGAGGCGTGCAGTTGTATTATTTTTTTTTTTTTAAATGTTTTCGGTCTGTTTCCGGTATTTGTTAATGACGATGTGATGTGAGATGTGCGACTGGAATTGCACAGGGAAAAATAACGCATCTATGCCACAATTTTAGATGCGGATTTTGTTAAAGTAATACGTTTGCGCTGTGGACCAGCACTATACAGTGGCGGGGAAGGGGGTAGCAATACAGATAACCAACCTGATCTCACCAGGATGCGTGACTCCACCACGACTCCTTAACACCGCATTGTGTGGTGGAGTCACGAACTTTGCTACATTTACGTATCTGCACCACGCAAACAACCCCAATGTAAAGTGAATGAGGCTCCTTTGTCGTTGTGCACACACACATTTCTACATTTCTACAACGTCCAGCAGTGAGCTTTTATTTGTAGAAATGCGTGTGTGCACCACGACAAAGGAGCCTCATTCACTTTACATTAGGGTTGTTTGCGTGGTGCAGACACGTAAATGTAGTGTGGCGGAGTGGTGAGGGTAGATGTTTAAAGTCGGTTGCGGACAACGCCACCTGGGGGAGTTTCGCCCCCAGGAAATTATAAAGACTAGGTCTAATACTGCTAAGGACAATAAGGTTCGTTTTACACCACGGGCAGAGACAGTTTTAAGGGTCAGAATACAGTTTTATTTATAACATACAAAATATCTAAAAACACCACACATAATACATTTGAATAAAATACCCACTTTGGGGAAATGGACAGGGCTTGGCTTACCACGGCGGCAGTTAACAAAAAGGGGAGTAAGGGGTCCAAAATAAATCACCCGTGACACTGCACACCACTCAAAACGGATATGTGAAGAAAACCACTGCCACCACCAGGGAGTCTGCCGCCTCAGGCCCACAGCACCTGTCCGGCACAGAATAAAAAGGTTATAATTCTGACAAAAGGATAAACATAAGAAAAACAAAATACACAAAATCTGAATTAATGTAAACAATTGAATAAACAAATTAAAGCAAATTTAAAGGACTGCAAGGAATAAACAAATTAAATCAAATTAAATTAAATGTAAAGGACAACAAGGAATACACAAATTAAAGTAAATGTAAAGGACAGCAATTCAATAATAAATGTCCTTATAGTCGTGTATTAGGACTATTCCCTGACGCCAAGAACGGCTCCAGCAACAGGCCAGAGCAAGCAGTCTGGGCCTGTCCACAGCGAGGAGCGAAGCTCACAGAGAGCCCAAAACTCACAGAGCCAAAACAGCAGCACGGGACGGGAATGATGGCCAAAGGTGGGGAGCGAGAATAGTTAGAACACCCCTGGAAAGGGGATTGGAATTACTATAAAATCTGTATGAAAGTGACGGTTTAATTTATAATATGGGGGAGGGGCTCATACGTACCACCCCGTGCAGCCAGGCGCAGCCACAGAGCCGACAAGGGAGGGAATGAGACCCGCAAATCCCACGGCCAAATCTCGCTGTGACATAAATAATTGATAAGGCAGAGGAACTACGCAGCAGATTTAAAGAGAGCAGACAACTATGGAAGCAAACAAGAGACATAAGTATTTGAATTTGATCAGACACCGAATTTATAGCATTGAAAATAATTACTTTGAAAATCATGTATCTGAATGTTTTTTGCTCCGAATTTACCTATGTGAAATAAAAATGTTGAAATTCAGATCCCAAAAATTCAAGTGAAAAAAATTCGACGTCAAATATTTCGGTGTTTAAAATTCGATGTAAAAAAATTCGGTGTATAAAATTCGACGTCAAAAATTGCGATGCAGCATCATCCGGGCTACTCAGACAGGATAAGCAATCGAGCCCGAATGCAATCAACCCGACTTCTGGGGGAGAGTGCTGTGAAGCTCAATGCTGCAAACTGTAGGCGATGGATGCATATGGGAGCAATTCTCGTAGACCCTATGTTAAAATGTCCAATTTAACATCAGAAAATGAACATGTTTATAGCCTGGATCCACAAAAACATATTCTGTATATAGTTAGATTCCCCCTTCATGACAACAGGGCTGCTTCTCCTGGCTCCTCTGTCTCACTGCTAGCTCCGTTAGCTCCATTGGCTCCGTGATGCTACAGCGGCTCAGCTCATGAGGAGAACACTACTTGAACTCGGCCGTGTTTGTTGTGTTGGCTCCTGGTGGACTATTCGTCATGCAAATATAGGATTTATCTGCGGTTAAAATAGACCGACCGTGAATGCAGTTTATTGGGTAAGTCAACCCTGCATAAAGTACATAAAGTACTTATGTTATGTTACTGGTGTTTTTATTAAGCTAACGTTAATGAATGTTTAGAGTTGGGTTAGCATTTGAGCAATCGTAGCTCCATCTGTGCTAACGATGCTATGCGTAGCATCCCTGAGTGTATAACATTAAGTGGGATGCTACTGTATACCAAAAGGCTTCTGTGCGAGGTTGCTAAAATAAGGTCATCCTTGTACGTTAGATAGTTAGGTTACTGTATGCATTGTTAAGGTTCGTTTAAATTCGCTATGCTCTACTATAGCATACAATAGACTAGCTAACGTCAACGTATTGTTGAAGAGAGGCTTAGTGTATATTAAATCAACCTCACAATGAAATGTGTGTATCTTTAAAATATGAACGTCACATTTCAAGATGGTCCAGAAATAACGCTCCCTTAGATATTGTAATATGGTTTGTTGAACTGGAGTTATTTATTGCAGCTAACCGCCTATCCGACGAACGACCCAAACATTGTTGTTTTTAATATTATTATTACCAATGTCTCTTTTAATTGTATTATCCTCACACTTGAGAAACAGCCTTATCGTGGCTGTAGAACAGAACATGTAACTTAATGCCTGCATTTAAGGATGATGAATAGCGTAGTCAATGCTTTAGTGACAAGGAAATTATTTGTTTAAGTATTAGATATGACGTTATCTGTGAAAATTAAGCTTATCCATTGCATTTGTTCAATAGGTTTGTGTCTTACCCTTACGTGTGTGATACATATGAATATGGCATATGAAAACAAATTAATTTGACTCGTGAAAAACTCCAAAGTAACAGTAAAATAAAAAGGACCGACACAATAATACTCAATCAAACTGATACAGTATAAGGACTGTGATATCCAGCAATTTCTTAAGTATAACAATAAGATTATGACCTGTTTTTAAAAGAAGATAAAAAGTTGTTTGCATGTAAAGAAGTCTGTAACCCACGCATGTAACTTTATATCTGTTTGTTCAAAGTGTCCTTAAGGTGATCCAGACAGGCTGGACCAGAGGAGGAGAGACAGATCTGGACTCCTAACAGCAGAGAACTTCACCACCGATTCCAAGGTACACCCTTTTCATACTTTACAAAGAATGCATAAAGTAATGACTCTAATACACTGATAGACATGCCATTACACATGACTGAATACTAGATCACCTACACATCAGTGATGTTGAGTGTACTTTCTTAGAAAAAGGTTACATTTACATTTTACCAAGCAACATCACTTTTTTGTTCAACTTTCACATTTCAATGTATTTAAGGCAAAATTATTGAACATAGTGAGAACTACGACCCTTTGTCTCTGCATACTGACTGTAAAACAACATGTTAAAAGTGATTATTTCAGTGAGACAACCGAACAGAGCAAGCTTCTACAGTTGCACTAAGTTTTGATAACAGTTAAATATTATTTTAATAATACATTTATTTCAATGTTGATGAATTTAGAACGGTTTATTCATAATCTGATTATTTTTGTAGTATACTGTTGGATTTAAAAAACACATTAAAATAAAAAAAATCATTATATTTATAGCCCCTGAACAAACAAACACACCTCTTTCTTAAATAACACACTTGCTCTGCAATAATATGTGTTTTGATATTTCTGTTAGGAAAGGACACGTCTGAGAGACAGGACTGCTTCACCATGTTCTCTTTCTCTGAGGGTCCAGAAGAACATCTAAGAGGGAAAGGAGAAGCTGATGTGATGAGATTTAAGAGCAGTACAGGACATTCACTAAGAGACACTTAGGCCCTTTCTCATTTCACTAATTTCCCTCCTCGAGACTTAGTCCCGCCCACAGGAGATGCGAGCGGAGGAGCACCGAGGAGAGAGGAGGAGAACTGAAGAGAGAGGAGGGGAAGCAGCAGGCGGTTAGAGAAATGAGAACTCCTCTCCTCTGAGCGGTCATCTTAAAGAGACGTCCATTAATGATGACAGGAGGCACAGCAGCCCTCTGTCTGATGGACAGATGTGTTCATGATGACTTATATATTTACTTTGATTCATTCACAGTGCGCTATAATGAGACAATAACAGGCTACAGATGCGGGGACACACACACATAGCCTATGTATATATTTATATAAATATATACAATTTCAGAATCAAACGGAGCACTCTCATAATAACGTAACACTATCAGAGACTGGATATACCCAAATAAATGGTGCCAATCTTCAGTCAGATGTGAATGTGTAACTTAACATTTTCAGTAAGAATAACGGACAAAAGGAGTGCAAATGCAAATACAATTTATTGAAATGTGAACTAAAAGTTATCAAGCATCACAATTTTTTTTAAATAAAAATGAAATAATATACATAAGTTACACTAAATGTTAATCTGTTAATTGATTAAGTAAACACATTTTGTCAAATAAAGTAACAGGCTAGGCCTGTGCAGGTGGTAACAGCTATGCCCAGCATGGGCTAAGTTCTGTCGGTGCAGCTGGTGCAGGTCCGCCTCCCTCAGGCCGGGGGCCTGTACTACGAAGCCGGTTCAACCTAACCTGGATATGTTTGAGTTAGCCGGTTGGCCTAATCCAAAACATACGCGCTCTCGCTAAACGGTACTACGACGCTGGTCATCAAGTGAATCGCTCAAGCCAGCCGTGTCCTATCTAGTTAGGTGCGCGTTCACATGAAAGGGGTGGTATTTGGAGCATTCGACCAATCACAAACATGGAGAAGCATACTGACAGCGCAGCATCATACTTCCTGAATGAAAAGTCAACTATAATATTAGACATATGAAGAAGTTAAACTTTAAACATCCATGACTTAAACACTTGATCAGGATCAGAGCCACAGAGCTGCACCTGCAAGGTGAACACAGCTGGGAACAGAACAAGTGTTTGAATGCGTACATTAACAGGTTTATGATATCACTGCCCGTCTAAAACATGATCTGACTTTAATTACATTTGTCTCGAGTGTTTCCTCAACTTAATGTGTTGCTTAAAATAATACTTCTGCATACAGTCTGTGACACTGTGAGTGTTGCACAGCCAGATACGACTCAGCTGACTCAGATCAGGAGAGATATGATACATTATGAAGTGATATGCCGCGGACTGTACTTAATGTACTCTGATCCGGTTACTTATGTTGTGGCCGATATTTAAGTTAGCTTTGTTAACGCTAATGTTATAATAGTCAGATGGCTCTGTAGATGGAGCTGATATTCTATTAATGTTCACGTTCACACAGTCGGTGATTTTTGCCGGCCGTCTTTCCTGCGACGGCAGTTTTTCTGTATTTCCTTTCTCCTGTAATATGACTTGATCGCTTTAAACTCCGCACACTGAGCTCTGATTGGTCAGCAGGCAGTGCTTTCACTGAGTTGAGCTCTTAGCCTGCAACCTAACCTGGTCCCGACCAGGTTAGCCGCTAAGCATAAGTTACCATGGAGATCTAGCCTGCTAAAAAGAGAACCAGCTTCGTAGGACCGGAAACCCAGAGTTTTCCCTGAATTTAGCTGCTAAGAGAAAACCCTGCTTCGTAGTATACCCCCCAGGTCCTCCTCGCAGGGAAAGACCCTCAGCCCTCTCTGGCCAAACCAACAGACAGGACGTTCATAAAGCTGAGGTCTCCCCCAAAGTCTCTAATCATCCATCCTGTGAATATGAGAGGGGAACAAATAGTGTAATAGATGCTTTGGACAATAAGAAATATAAAGTTAACTGTTGAGTTGCTCAGTTTTTTAGATTGACAGGGTTTAATAATACAAACAAAAGGAGAGGCACTGTAAAATAAAGATTGGTCTTTCAATAAATTGTGTTGATTTTGTCTTTTGAATTGTTTGTCTAAAGTCAAGTACAGAACTGTTACTTATAGTTTGAATGATAGTCTGGTTATAATGTTTGGAGGAGGCATCACAGGTAAGAGCACCATTTGTTGTGTTGCATCCACAACAAATCAGATGTGTGTGTATTTATTTATCTACTATTTCTTGAAGCATTACTGTCAGTACAAAACAAGAGATTTTGTTTTAGTAAACATTTTTTCAAACATTCTCTTTTCCACTACACTATCTTGAATACTTTAGTTTTTACATCACTACATTTATCTGACAGCTTTAACATTGTAAAGGTGTCACTTTGGACTCTGGGTAATTATGACAGCATGTCCTACTATTTTGAGAGTTTGAACAAACCAGACTATCTATTAATGTAGAAAATAGTCAGCACAGTAAACCATTATGAAAGTAATCATTAGTTAGCTCATTGTTCAAAATGAGCTCCAACTACAACAGTTAAGTCAACTCGTGCATCGGTAATAACAATAAAACAAATTATATAATAGTATAACTTGTGTCGACTTTAACAACACTTTCCTAATTATACTAGCATACTTTTACTAAAGTAACATTAACATGTTTAAATGCAGGGCTTTTGCAAGAGAGTATTTCGTATAGTGTAGTGTCTATAGTGTCTACTTGACTTATCTAACCGAAGTGATCGTTACGTTACTTTGCAAACCGTCACCCCCCCCCCCACACACACACACACACACACACAAAAGGACACAGTAACGTTGTGATTCACTTCAATTAATGATAACTACGGAGCTTGCTAACAGCAAGGCTACTTCACTCATTTAGCTAGCTAATGTAAGATACAAATGCTGTCGAACCCTCACTGCTTGTAAAATAAAGAGCACAAACTGACTACTTACCCGAGCGGCGAGCCCTGCTGTTCTCCGTCATTTTTCTCCCGGGTTGTTGTGATCACATGACTGACAAAGCCGTGCTCTGATAGGCCAGAAGTCGGTTTGATTGCATTAGGGCTCGATTGGTTTTCCTGTCTGAGTAGCCCGGATGATGCTGCATCGCAATTTTGGACATCGAATTTTATACACCGAATTTTTTGACGTCGAATTTTTTTCACTTGAATTTTTGGGATCTGAATTTGAACATTCTAATTTTTTTCACTTGAATTTTTACATTTTTATTTCACATAGGTAAATTCGGAGCAAAAACATTCAGATACATGATTTTCAAAGTAATTATTTTCAATGCTATAAATTCGGTGTCTAATAAAATTCGAATACTTCTGTCTCTTGTTTGCTTCCATAGACAACGGCACTCACCAACAGTGTGCATCGCCGCTATCACGGAGCCTCTGGCGGAGCAAATGCCTCCGCCCCGGACGTCAGCTGCGCTAAAATGGGAAAGTGTCAGCCGTGTGCATCTTGTGACCATGAATAAATGACAGAATGCACAGTCAGGGCCGGATTAACCATATGGGCAACCTGGGCAAGTGCCCAGGGGCCCTTGAGCAAAGAGGGCCCTCAGTGACAAGATTACAAAAAAAATAAAAAAAATATATTTATTATTATTTTATTTTTTTCGGGCACAACCTCACTCATCATACATTGTTTTTAAATGACACTCACTCTTCGCTATAAATAACACAGCTTTTCTATAGGGTCAAATTAATATATTTTCTAAACCGTCTCTGTACTGTAGGTCTCACTATGTATGCGCTCAAATGTATTACTACGCGGCGGCAGTGTATAGCCGAATCACAGCCCCACCCTCACTCATGTCACATTTTGTCACGTGAGCAGAACAAATGGATGGTGCCGGTAGCCAAACGCCCAGCGGGGCTGCACAGTGCTTTACCTGTCTGGTAGAGAGCATAGACTGTATATAGGTAGAGAGTAGGACATGAATGCTGCCACGCCAAACAATTTGCGTTGCTACGCCAAGCTGCAGCCACCACAGGAGAAGCGGAAATGGGAGGGACCCAGTTTGGCACCTCAGTTTAAATAGCCGGTGCGCACAATTGGTGCGCTGGCCCAGTGCCAAGCAGCGGCACAGAGGGAGAAGACCTCCGGTCACAGTAGCAAAGTTCGTGACTCCAACACGCAATGCGGTGTTAAGGAGTCGTGGTGGAGTCACGCATTCTGGTGAGATCAGGTTGAAGATAACGCCATTAAACAGTTACACAACATAACAGAAATAATATCGATAGCAGCGTCCCTAGCAACCACCTTGGTAACAATGAAAACGTTGTATGGACACAATTTCCTGAAGTAATCTTTGTAATAACTAGCAAACTAAAGATCATGTACATCCACTGCACACATAATCTGAAATAACAACTCATATTTATTGCATAAAATGACATCAAAACGCATTGTAATGGCCAAACTAACTTTAAAATAGGCATTTTCCACCGAGAATAAAACGAAGTTCGGCCATGTTTTTTTTCCGCAGGGAGAAATTTGAAGATCACGTGACATAGACGCCAGCCATTGGAATGAATGGAATGCAGTTGGAGGTCAACCAATCACAGAGCTTGATAACTAATCAAGGGGCTTGTCAAACAGAGCACATGGTGTAGTCCTAAACTATAGCTGGGGATTCTGGGTAGTGTAGTGTCTTCCAGAGGTGGGACCAAGTCATTGTTTTGCAAGTCCGAGTCAAGTCTCAAGTCTTTGCGCTCAAGTCCGAGTCAAGTCTCAAGTCAGGTTGGGCAAGTTCAAGTCAAGTCTCAAGTCTTTGCGCTCAAGTTCAAGTCAAGTCCAAGTCCTAAACTTTGACAAAACGAGTCATAAACAAGTCATTATGTGTTTTTCACCAAATGTAATGACATCGATCAACAGAATAATATTTAATAATCAAATTGCTTTTTTGTAGTCACATTAATAATTTAATAATCAATTTTCTCTCTGCTGGTAAGGTAACACGTTTTTTTCTATTTTAAGAGGGAACAGTAAGGTAAGGCTACCGTGACGGTTTGATTCAGAAGGAGTTTAATGTATAAAATCCCTGATGTTGAGGTAACCAGAATGTGTATTTCCACTGTGTACAACATGTTGTAAGGGACCCACAGTCTATCTTTATGCCAGGGATAATGTGCAGCCAGGCGGTCTCTATGGGGAAGAGAACACCTGCATCTAGATCCCTCTGCAGGTGGTACTTTAACTATATTTTGATGCTAATACTTTTGTACTTTTACTTGTAACATTTTGAATGCAGGGCTTTTTATTGTAACCGAGTATTCCTACACTCTGGTACTTTTGTACTCAAGTACAAGATCTGAACTTCTCCCACCTCTGACAGTAAATCCTGAGTGGTTACCAAAATAAAGGTAACCAAAAAAGGTTATTTTAATTTTACAAATCCTGCACTCAGCTTTGCTTTCTCCAATATCACTGAAAAGCAGCCAGATGCTGCTTCTTTTTTCGGTTAACGATAATTTCTTGACTTTTTCCGACGCACTTGCATTAAAACCGTCTCCCCGTCGCTCTGTGCAGCTGGCCTGTACCACTACACCTGCTGTGACCCCCACCCTTCTTTCACATAATGGTATGATCCTAGTGTGTCCTCGCATATGATTGGCCGCATGGTGGCCCAGCTAAATAAAGTCCCGCCCCTGCCTGCAAGGATTCTCAGCAAGAGTAGGAGCGGCTGAAGATTATGCTCTCCCCGACGGGAGGCTGCTCTTCTAGCGGCAGCTCGCGATCTGCGTGTTGGAGACCTCTGAATTAAATTATCCAACCTGATCTCACCAGAATGCGTGACTCCACCACGACTCCTTAACACCACAATGCGTGGTGGAGTCACGAACTTTGTTACATTTGCGTGTCGGCACCACGCAAACAACCCCAATGTAAAGTGAATGAGGCTCCTTTGTCGTGGTGCACACACGCATTTCTACAACGTGCATTGTGTGTAATGCAACTGTTATTTTTATTAAATTAGTTAGTTTTTAAGGAAGGCCAGAGCTTCAGCTGTGTCAAATAGATTGTTCCCTTCAGTTAACGTTATTTAAAAGATAATGATCATGTCCCCTGTATTGTATTACGAGCGTCCATTCCCATTGGATAACGGAGAATTTTACACCCGGAAGTAAGTAGCCTATTCTCCTTACTGTCGATTGATTTTACAGTGATATCTGCACTACTCATCGACTAAAAAACACCAAATTGTCCTTGTTAATTACACAACATTGATTGGTTTGAATTGTGTACAATGCTTTTGTATTTTCCCCCTTCGATTCGGAGAAACAAATATATTTTCGGAGTTTTTGGACGGCAGAAAACACTACACTACCCAGAATCCTCAGCTATCGTTTGGGACTACACCATGTGCTTAGCTTGACAAACCCCGTGATCAGTCCTCAACCTCTGTGATTGGATGCGCGACGTTTACACAGAGCGTCCAAAAGGACTTTGAAATGGAATGAAACCCATCTACGGCACACTATTCAAAACAGGAATCGAACGTGTCCTACCCCCCTCCCCCCCTTAGGTCACAGGCTCCTCCAACAGTGCTACGCAATAAAACAGATGCACAGAAAAAATAGTGAAATAGTGCAATAAGAGTCTATATACAAGTGATTGGAATATGATATATTAGATAAATAATTTCTAAGTAGCAGCCAGATGAATGTTATTTCTAAGTTCAGGTGTTTAATAGTCTTCTGGCCTGTGGGATGAAGCTGTCTCTGTGTCTGGTGGTTTTAGTCCGAATGCTGTGGTACCGCCTGCCAGACTGCAGCAGACAGAACCATGTGTGGCTGGGGTGATGGTGGTCTTTTATAATCCTGAGGGCTTTCTTTAAGGTTAACCTGGTATTTTTAATCCACTACATTTATTTTAGTTACTTTACAGATTTGGATTAATGATGTGAAATATAAACAACCCTTAAATCAGACTTTAGTTACACCTGAATGAAATTCAGTGAAGGTGATTGTCAAGTGCCAACAATCAGGCGAGATATTTCATAGTTGGTTGCTTGAGAAGACTAAATATTTATCTGCAGATCCGTTTAAAGCATATTCATTACTCGTTATTCTCTAATAGTTCATTAAAGACTGTATATAATTGCTATTTTGCACATCCCTTTCAAGATTTCAAGATTTTCTAAGGTTTATTGACATATCATATACACACCAGTGTAGTTATGCAATGAATGAACAACTTGGGTCACAGGTTCATCAACAGTGCATTACAAGACATCTATCAATGTGTGTATACTTCCACCATTACACTGTCGTATTCTGCACATTTCTTTAATTAAAGCCTTATTAGTTAGCACATCCTCCTATCAGGCACTAAACTGTTTTACTCTAGATATCATTTGAGTATCTTCTTGATATTTTCTATTCTATATTTATATAATTGACCTTCTACTTTCCCACTATTTTGTATGTACTCTTAATATTTGAATGTTTTCATAAAATATAACACATTCAAAAGTGCGTTACAAAAATGAAAGACATTAAGAAAAAGGCATTTTAAACAGTCATTAAAAAGCAACACAATCTTCCTGCATTGCAATTACTCTAAACGTGTAATAACGTGCTTTAACCAGTAGGTGGTTTGGGTTAAAAGCATAGGTTAAAAGGCTGTCAAGTTTACAGTGTTAACAAAATAAAATATAGTGCTGTTTCCGGTTTAGTTTACGACGAATATTATTTTGTTATTGTTTTGATATTTGTAACACAAAAGCGATGGAAAAAACCCATAGCAACCAAATAAAGATGGTCTTAACATGACCCAGTCGTCTAGTAGTTAATAAAAAACAATAATATCAAAACAAAATATTACTACTAACTTTATTGTGAAATTAAAACAGAACGGTAAAAGAATAGTTTCTGGTGTATTCTGATGCCCGATCTCTGTAGATAAATAAAGAACTAAGACAGATGTATAATATTTAATGCAGCCAAACCATTTATTACAATGCATTCATGTGATGACTATCAAAGAGTAAAGCAAGCACTGCTGAATAAAGTATGATTTTCTCTTTTACGAAACGTTTTTTTTCATATGGAATGCAGTTGGAGGTCAACCAATCAAAGAACTTGAGGACTGATCACGGGGTTCATGGTGTAGTCCCAAACGATAGCTGAGGATTCTGGGTAGTGTAGTGTCTTCTGCCGTCCAAAAACTCCGAAAAAATATTTGTTTCTCCGAATCGAAGGGGGAAAATACAAAAGCATTGTACACAATTCAAACCAATCAATGTTGTGTAATTAACAAGGACAATTTGGTGTTTTTTAGTCGATGAGTAGTGCAGATATCACTGTAAAATCAATCGAGAGTAAGGAGAATAGGCTACTTACTTCCGGGTGTAAAATTATCCGTTATCCAATGGGAATGGACGCTCGTAATACAAGACATGATCATTATCTTTTAAATAACGTTAACTAAAGGGAACAATCTATTTGACACAGCTGAAGCTCTGGCCTTCCTTAAAAACAAACTAATTTAATAAAATTAACAGTTGCATTACACACAATGCACGTTGTAGAAATGCGTGTGTGCACCACGACAAAGGAGCCTCATTCACTTTACATTGGGGTTGTTTGCGTGGTGCCGACACGCAAATGTAACAAAGTTCGTGACTCCACCACGCATTGTGGTGTTAAGGAGTCGTGGTGGAGTCACGCATTCTGGTGAGATCAGGTTGAAATTATCAAGTCACCTCAAGTCCAAGTCAAGTCCCGAGTCATTGGTGTTCAAGTCCAAGTCGAGTCGCAAGTGTTTTGTGATTTTGTCAAGTCGAGTCTCAAGTCATCAAATTGGTGACTCGAGTCTGATTCGAGTCCAAGTCATGTGACTCGAGTCCACACCTCTGGTGTCTTCTGCCATCCTTTACTCCGAAAAAATATGTGTTTCTCCGAATCGAAGGGGAAAAATACAAAAGCATTGTACACAATTTAAACCAATCAATGTTGTGTAATTAACAAGGATAATCTGGTGTTTTTTAGTCGATGAGTAGTGCAGATATCACTGTAAAATCAATCGACAGTAAGGGGAATACTTACTTCTGGGTGTACAATTCTCCGTTATCCAATGTGAATGGACGCTCACATTGCCTTTAAGGGCAGCCGACACAAACGAATGCCGTGCTTCCATGAGCGTCAAATCCCGCCGCAGATGGGAATATAGGGGTGCAACAACTAATCGACTTAATCGATTAAAATCGATTACCAAATTAGTTGCCAACTAATTCAGTCGTCGATTCGTTGGTGACGTCATCACGTGTGTTTTACGCCCCGTTAAGCTCTAACTGTATTGGTCTTTTTATCGGTACTGGAGACATTTAAAAAATATATGTCATGTAGTATTGCTACAAAGACATTATATCGCAGTCTTAGTGTCGCCAACTCGTTTCTAATATGCAAAAAGACAAACAAATGCGTCTATGATGTATTTTCGATCTTTCTCTCCCCCGCCTGCTTGCGAGGGGGCGGGGCAGTTTACACACGGGCAGCTGCAACATGCAGCAACACACACACACGTGGGAGGCTAAACTAACCTGTAGCTGCTCCGTCCACACAACAACATCATACAGACATAAATAAAGCAGCGACTGTATTCGCCATGACATAGACAGTCTGTGGTTTGTACTTGTTTAACTTTTGTCCAGTTTCTGAACAGATATGAGGAGCTGTGAGCTCTGAGTGTGTGCTAACAGCTGAGCTAACGGCTGATGTGTTGGGCTAATCACAAGCGTCATTTCTTGACTGGCAGCAAAAACAACCAATCACAGCAGTGCTTCTCTGGCTGGCTCTGTCCAATCACAAACAAGAAGTGTTCTCCCTAAAGGAATACCCTTTCCGTCCAATGTGAAATGCTGTGGTGTTTTCTGAAATGCTGCGGCATTTTCTGAAATGCTGTGGTGTTTTGTGAAATGCTGTAGTGTTTTGTGAAATGCTGTAGTGTTTTGTGAAATGCTGTAGTGTTTTGTGAAATGCTGTGGTGTTTTGTGAAATGCTGTGGTGTTTTGTGAAATGCTGTGGTGTTTTGTGAAATGCTGTAGTGTTTTGTGAAATACTGTGGTGTTTTGTGAAATGCTGTGGTGTTTTGTGAAATGCTGTGGTGTTTTGTGAAATGCTGTGGTGTTTTGTGAAATGCTGTGGTGTTTTCTGAAATGCTGTGGTGTCTTGCACTTCAGGGCCACCGTAATTCTGTTTACAGTTCTGTCATCAGATTATTTAATACGATTTGTTAAAACACTGTTGTTTCTTTTGATGTGAAATATTATTTATTTAATTTGAATAAAAAGCAATGTTAGTTTTGTTCACAATTTAAGTTATTTCAATAATGTATGTAATTTTGAATCAAGTATTAATCTTTATTGTCTTCATTGCTAGTTTCCACATGCCTAAAACAACCTCAAGCTAAATCTAAAAGTTGATGGCTAAATAAGAGCGTTTGAGAAATTGTGCAAGGCATACAGTAATAGTCCGAATAGTCGATTAATCGTTTCATTAATCGATAGATTAATCGATTATCAAATTAGTCGTTTGTTGCAGCCCTATGGGAATACATTGCAAACATAGTTGAAAGCTATTTGCGTCCCTTTATTAAGCTGAAGGAGCCTGGGAGCGTCACAACTGCACGCCACGGACACTGACCAAACGTCGCTCCTGGACGTTTATGGAGTGAGAGTGTGTTGCCACTCTATAGCCAAGCCATGCAGTAAGCAGTGTGCTATGGCATGGATATTCAAGTGTACTTGAATGGCATCTGTTTGTTTTATTCAAGATTATGCTAAAATATAGTCTCCCCAACTATGTTTAAGTTCCCTATGAAGAGCCAACCTTCAATTTTGAAAATTCCCAGTTTATTCCCGTTAATTCCCATGGAAAGTTTCCATCTTTGAAAATTCCCGGAATTTTGCAACCCTATTCACCACTAAGGATAATGAAGATAATTATGTGTATTATTAGTTAAGACAGATATGTTGATTACAAACCTGGTTTAGAACACATTCAGTGTAGTGATATAGGGTGGCTATTCTGCGTAAGGTGTATTTTTAGTCTTTTGTGTCTCTCTTTTTTGTCATTTTGTGTCTTCGTAGTTATTTATTGGTACAATGTTGGTGCATACTGTTTTGTCATCCACCTGAACTCAAGTTATGGGGACGTGTAAGTAATTATTTGTTCTCTTACAAAAGGTCAGAAACTTTTTCAAAACACCCCAGTGGATTAACCTTTGAACTCCGCTTTGAAATTATGTTCACGGCAGCGGGTAAACTTAGTAGGTCTTTGCGTCTTTCATTTCAATCAGCTTTAACCATCTAAACAGATTAAGGTTCAAAAGTCAAGAACACAGTCATATTGGATCTGCCCACGCAATGAAACACAAGAGAGAAAAGGTGACAGAGAGGGCAAGGAGGCAGAGGTGGGAACATAAGTTCAGATCACATTACCTAACTCCAGCTGTTATCGAATTGCTGCATTATACATACTGGATATTACTAAGTATACCTAAGCAATAATACATCTTCACTCTAATCAGGGGCGCCGCTAGGGATTTTGGGCCCCATGAAAAGATATCACATTGGTTACTGAAACATTTTTTTCTTTATGTTCTAAAATAGTTTGGGCTCCTGTCAGTCACGGGCCCTTAGAATCGTCCTAACTTTTCACCCCCTTACGGCGCCCCTGACTGTAATACATGTTGATCAATCACGTTAACGGTCCAGCTATCGATGAATTAAAATCCACTATAATTATAAGCCTTTTTTTATTTACGTTTTTTACAATGCATTATATATGTAAGATCTCACGATCAGTAGTTCTGTTATTTTATCCATAAATTAATAGTTTTTTACCATCTGCCTCACAGTCTGCTATTTACGGTGGCCGACAGATTCAAAGGCCCCAACACTTCCATTAGGGGAAACGTGCTGCACTTTCAAATACGATGCAAATATGAAAGCACAAATATGCCAGAACTCATGCCAAGGAAGAAACATCTTCACATATGCGCTTATTTTGAAAACATTCACCAACTTGCCGAAACATGTGGAGCTTTTACTAAAAGTGCTGCATAAATGAAACGCTGCGAGTACAAAACGCTGCAAGAAGCTGGAAACAGGAGCGCTTGTTGGATTTGGGGATTATAAAGTTGGCCAACTGTCACTGAGTATGGCTTTTTCAAAATTGTAAGTGTTGTGCCAGTATATTCAAAATGACTAAGTTAGCTAAGCTAGCCAGGGCGCTTACAGCCGATATGTAATAATTTCAGAAGGAATGATGAGATCACATTGTTAATAAGCCAATACAACCTATATGTTAGGTAAGTTTACAGTGAGAGTTGGTGTGTTTATATTTGCATCGTTTTTGAAAGTGCAGCACGTTTATCCTAATGGAAATGTTTTGGGCTGTTGAAGCTCGTTTGCACCTTTCTGCCACCGTAGTTATTGGACGAAGATGCGATGTTTGTTGGGCTGGGAGTTTAGCTCAAATCTCATACAGATATTCTTGCTAATTTAGTATACATGCAATCTGAAAGCCCTGCATTTTACATCACACAAAATAAATAGTATCATATGCGTTTTTGAACACAGCCTCCGTTTTCAATACCAAAGCAGGGGTCGGAGCCCATAATTTTGAGTACTGGCGCTTCTCCCCGGCAGATATAGGAGAGAGTTAGAGGAAAACAGAGCAAATGAAATATACAGAGTGGTTGGTAAAGGTAAAGAAGGAGAGAAATTGAGAGTGTGCAGTGGGGGAGAGCGGGACAGAGGGCACAGACAGAGTGATAATAGAGAGGGGGAAGGAGTGATGAGAGAAGAGATAATCAGGGTATGCTGACAGAGAGCTAGGAAGGGCAAGTACAGTGTGCAGCACAAAAGATTGCATAGGGACAGATGGCTTCAGGAGGAGAGTCTCTACAAACTTTCCAAACGGTATTTCCCCTGCAGAGGATGAGCTGCATAGTTCTGGTTTGTTTTACATTGGTGGACAGGGACAAAGTGTTCACTGCTGTCAAATATTTCAGTAACTAGTTAGTCATTCTCTTTGTAACTTGGATTTTTGTCAGCCAGTTTTACAGGAAATTTCAGATTTAAACTTTTTGGAATTATGGTATGACTGGACCTCTAGACTTTACACAGTTTCTTCTGAAAGATTTGGCCTGCTTGCACATTAATAACATTGTTTCCTCCATGGAAAAGAAAACCTGCATTATTATTTTAGGTCAAAACTTTCCTTTTTGATTTTGTGTTCTACTTTGGTCAATAATGTAAGACAGCACATTTATTTGTTAATTATAATGAGCAAATGGTTATTCGAATTTGTCAGGCCTTTCTTCACTACAGTAAAAAAACTTAGTATAAAATAATCTCAAGTTCTTTTTTTGCTTCGGCTCTCCATACTTCAGGGGCATGTTCCTTAACCTAAATATATTGTCTAGCAAAACCCAAACAATTCAACTTATTATTCTAGGATATAAACTGATCATAAAATGATGAAAAACACAGGTAGAATAATACTAAATGTAATTTTTCTACTTTGTGTCACCGTGACTGTGATCAATAGTAATTCTTGCTAGTGGTCAGCCACATAGGCCTTCATTTTGACGGCTAAAATAGCACTGGCTTGCTAGAAGTAACACTAGACTTGGGATAAGAGATATAAACAACTTCCTCTTATCTTTAATCCAGTCTAATTTATGTGACCCTCTGACTGACTGAACTAAGAACATCTCAACACTGCTTTGTGTTCTTCTCCAGATGCAGTGAAGGAACAAACAGGATTTTGCTAAAAGGACATCTCCATTAGTATTCAGGAGCACAGACAGCCAGATACGCAGTTGGTCACTCAGTGAGCCTGTCACTTTGTAATCAGCCTCTTCCTGATGCTGATGGGATTTAAGCATCTAGAGTTCAGTGTTATCTTTGACATCAGCAGCCTCTCCTGTGGGTCCAGTCCTGTGCTGTTGCCACCGCCCCCCCACCGTCCCCCTCCTCAGCCGCTAACCTGACTTTATCTCATCTCTCTGTGTTGACATCAGCAGTCTGTCCTGTCCTCCCTGCTTCACTCTGACTCCATTTAAAAACCCTCTTCAGCGCTGAGCTAAAACCCATTACTGCACTATCAACACACACTGGCATGCAGATACAGCCCCACATAGAGGGATATACACACACACACACACACACACACACACACACACACACACACACACACACACACACACACACACACACACACACACACACACACACACACACACACACACACACACACACACACACACACACACACACACACACACACACACACACACAACAATGCATAATTGTATGATACCAGACATAAAAGACAACAAGATAAACTTGCAGGCTTTGACATTAACCATGGCCCATTGCAACACAAGTATCCCCTCTAGCTACAACATTTTGTCAGGCCTCTTTGAGAATAAGCTTTTGTGTTTCAAGGATATTACCTGTCTAAATTCTACTAAATATAGGTTAAATAAAATAAATACCCATACTTTTAGCCTTTTAGTAGAACATTTTATGAAAATATTGAAACAGTACTGCCAGCTAGCTACCAATATGTCAGTTATACTCTAGTAAGGACAGTACAAATGGTGAACTCATATTGGTCAAAATAAATATTGTGGATCAGCTGAGCTTGGAACACAAAGTTATACATGTACATTTATTGTACTACTAATTAGATAACATGGCTTCGTACAAAAATAAGTGACCAATCCAACACAGGCTCACTCCCTGATAGTCCAATAGCGACGCTTGGTCAGGGTCCTTTGGCGTGCAGTTGTGATGCACCGAGTCTCCTTCAGCTTCATAAACGGATGCAAAGAGCTTTCAACTGATTGCAATGTATTCCCATCGGCGGCGGTATTTGGCGCTCAGGGAAGCACCGCATCGGTCCATGTCGGCGGCAGTTAAAGGCAATGTGAGCATCCATTCCCATTGGATAACGGAGGATTTTACACCCGGAAGTAAGTATTCTCCTTCCTGTCGATTGATGAACTACACATGCTTTGACCAAGAGAAGGGTTAACCCAGTAGGTGGTTCAGGTTAAAAATGTTAAAAAGCTAAGTTTACAGTGTTAACACAAAAAAAAACGTAAACTACTGTTTACGGTTTGGTTTACGACGGATATATTTTGTGATCCACAGACGACCACACATACAGTATATTGTTTTGATATTTGTAACACAAAAACGATGGGAAAACCCACAGTAACACAGAAAAGATGGTCTTAACATGAACCAGCGGTCTAGTTAATAACAAATAATATTATCAAACAAAATATGACTATTAACTTTATTGTGACATTTAAAATAGAACGGCAAAAGAATAGTTTCCGGTCTATTCTGAGGCCCAATCTCTGTAGATAAATAAAGAACTAAACCAGATGTGTAATATTTAATGCAGCCGAACCATTTATTACAATGCATTTATGTGATGAATTTCAAAGAGTAAAGCAAGCACTAGCTGAATAAAGTATGAATTTAACTTTTACGAAAAATTGTTTTCATATGGAATACAGTCGGAGGTCAACCAATCACAGAGCTTGAGGACTAATCACCGGGTTTGTCGAGCAAAGCGCATGGTGTAGTCTCAAACAATAGCTGAGGATTATGGATAGTGTAGTGTCTTCTGCCATCCTCAACTCCGATACAACTATTTGTTTCTCAGAGTCGAAGGGGAAAAACACAAAACCATTGTACACAATTTAAACCAATCAATGTTGTGTAATTAAGGATAATCTGCTGTTTTTTAGTTGATGAGTAGTGCAGATATCACTGTAAAATCAATCGACAGTAAGGAGAATACTTATTTCCGGGTGTAAAATCCTCCGTTATACAATGGGAATGGACGCTCACATTGCCTTTAACTGCCACCGACATGGATCGATGCGGTGCTTCCCTGAGCGCCAAATACCGCCGCTGATGGGAATTCAATCAGGAGAGACGTAATGTATGGAATACATGTTTATTATCGGTCACATTATATAAATGAAACATATGACAGTTTATAACAAGAGAACGAAATGGTGTTTGACGATTAGGCCCAGGTTTTGTAGGATATCATTCGGGAAGGGAAATAACCGTTTCCGATGAACCCCCGCGGGTCTAGACACTGGTGATGGTGATAAGTGGTTAGGTCTGGTTGGAAGGGAGGAGGTTAAGCTTGGCCCTGAGTTGGAAGCAGGAGGCGAAGGGGTGGAGGAGGGTTGCGCGTTGACACCTGAAAGACAGCTGATAGAAAAGGGGAGAGCATATATAGAGGGATTAACAGGTGCGATAATTAGGCTTGTGAATGGAGGGAAGTGATAGGTTGGCTAAGGAGTGGCGCTCTCTGTCATCTAGTGAAGGGAGCGAGTATTGCCATGACGTGCAATACGGAGTGATAGGTCTTCTTGTCTGAACTTGCGCTAAGACGTAATGTATGGAATACATGTTTATTATCGGTCACATTATATAAATGAAACATATGACAGTTTATAACAAGAGAACGAAATGGTGTTTGGCGATTAGGCCCAGGTTTTGTAGGATATCATTCGGGAAGGGAAAGAACCATTTCCGATGAACCCCCAAAAGAAGTGAAGTATGAAGTACTGAACGTGAAGAAATCTTACCTTGTGGGATGCAGTGGAAATCTATGGATGAAATGAGAGGTTAATAAATGTGGGGATTTAGACGTACTGATGCCTCCCAGGCATCCTTCCTGGACGTCCAGGGCTTCCTGGACGTACAGGGCATCCCGGACTGTAGGAGCAGACACAGTTGTGGTGGCTTAAAGCCCAGCTCTGCTCCGCACCGTCCGTTAGATGAGCCTGGTCAGATTAATAAGAAAAGGAGTTCAAAACACCGGCATAAAAGTTATAACAATAATCTGATTTTAATGGTAAAAAGACACAATACGAAAATACAGAGTGCCCTGTAACAGAGCACTCCGGGCTCCCCGCTCCACTGCCGTGCGATACAGGTATCGGGACCGGCCAGTCAGCAACAGGGGGCATTTGGCATGAATAAACAACAGTATATATGGACCTTTTTGGGGCGGAGAGTCACTTCTTATCTTCCACTGGATTCTACTCCTTTAATTTCCCAGGGAAGGTTTCACACAAATTATTAATTTCCCAGGGAAAGTTTCCCACAAACTATTCTTTCTCAAACAATCAAACATTGTACACAGATATATTAGTATCAAACATTGTATTGGCCCCAAAAAGAACCTTGAAAAGGACATGTGTGTGCGTTTGGTAAAGAGGAAGTGTATGTGTGTGTGTGTTGATATCTTGGACAGGGAGTGTATGTGTGTCAGGGTGTCAGAGAAAGTGTGTGTGTGTGTGTGTGTGTGTGTGTGTGTGTGTGTGTGTGTGTGTGTGTGTGTGTGTGTGTGTGTGTGTGTGTGTGTGTGTGTGTGTGTGTGTGTGTGTGTGTGTGTGTGTGTGTGTGTGTGTGTGTGTGTGTGTGTGTGTTGGTATCTTGGTCAGGGAGTGTATTGTGTGTGTGTGTCAGGGTGTCTGGGAAAGTGTATGTAAGAAGGTTTATATAGGATTACTTAAAAACAGTCCCAAATAATACATGTTCACTTCAATACAGTTCAAGATAATACCTGTTTACTTTAATACAGTTTAGAACAATATCTGTTTGCTTTAGGACGTACGGGGCATCCCGTACGTACGGGGTATCCCGGACATACAGGGTTTCCCGTTGTGCAGGAATATCATTCGGGAAGGGAGAACCGATCCGATGAATCCCCAAAATAATGAAATATATAGAAATGAGATGTACTGGGTTTCTTACCTTACGAGCTAGCTGCGGTGGTTTATGGATATAATTAGAGAATTATACGGGGACAGAGAAAACATGTTATTGACTAGCGTAGGACTAAGAGTGGGAAAATGCATGGATGGATTCGTCCTGGCTCACGCGAGCCTCAGACCCTTCCGGTCAAACATGAAATAAAATGTGTGGATGTCACATCCTGGCTCACAAGCCTGAGACCCTTCCGATCAAACATGAAAAGTAAAAGCCCTTCCGGCCAAACGTGAAATAAAAATGCGTGGATGTCACATCCTGGCTCACAAGCCTGAGACCCTTCCGGTCAAACATGAAAAGTAAAAGCCCTTCCGGCCAAACGTGAAATAAAATTGCGTGGATGTCACATCCTGGCTCACAAGCCTGGGACCCTTCCGGTCAAACATGAAAATGAAATGCATGAATGTCACATCCTGCTCACGAGCTTGGGACCCTTCCGGTCAAACATGAAATATAAAAATGCGTGGATGTCACGTCTCCGTCAGGTCTCCGGCTCACTCGAGCCGGAGACCCTTCGGTCAGAACACATGGAACGTGACTTGAAATAACCATGTAACACGACAGGACCTGTAGTGTAAACGTGCCTGTGATCTTAGATTGATGATGCAATAGAATCCAGATAGAAAACATGACAATGATATGTGAGCTGATATGCTAATGACACCACCACCAGTTATATGCGTGATTACCAAGTTTTTTATTTTAAATTTTTATTTTTTTCATATGCATTTTGTATCTATTTATTGATTAATAAAATAAAAAATAAAATAAGAATGTGTTTGAGCCCTAAGGGAAGATAGTTCTAAGAGCACAGTATCCGGGTGAGTAGATGAGACGCGGGTGAGTAGATGAGATGCTGCTAAGCGAGTGATGTTTAGGGAGTGGAGGGGTGAATGATCAGAAGAATTTCCCGCCATGTGGTTTCTGAAGCAGGGCGGGGATCTTAGGCCGGCTACGCCTGGGACATACGAACCTCGGATGAGCATCGTTGCAGGCGCTGCAGATATGGAGGAAATGGCAGTTTGGGTAAGTGCCGACATTTTCATTGAAGTTACTGCATATCTGCTTGTCTTGCCAGCGCTGCGCCTGACTGCCTTGTCTATTATCTGAAGTCTGAAAAGTGGGGGGGGGGGGGGGGGCTCTGCATGCGGAGAAAGGCACTGAAGGGCAGAATTGGGCGAGGTGGCCCTGAGCACCGCAGCTGTTGCACGACATGACTTGGTGGCCGCCTGTGGACATGACGAGCAGCTCCGTGTCCAGTATGGACCAGTCCAGGCGGATGTTGGAGTGTGCAATGTGAAGCGCTGCTTTTGTAAGGAAATATTTGTATGTATTCATGTTAGTAAACTATGAATAAGCTTAAAATGGGAAAATTATTTGTGTAAAAACTGTGAGCTGGATTTGGGGCCTGTTAACATGTGGTTTTTGAGGACAAAGGAAGAAGGGGGAAGGTGAGGAGTTGACTTACAGTCAACTCAGATCTAGGAGATAATAAAGCTAAAGCCACTGTGATTGGGAAACTTAAGAAGTGAAGTGTTGGTGATATTTGGGCAGCCAATCACGGAGGTCTGGAAGGGAGGATCAGATAACTCCTCCCATTGTTAGCGATGTATTAAACACAGGAACCACGCTGTGTGCTCTCTCTCTTTCCTCTGGCTGGCTCACGTGAGTATCAGGTAAATGTGGGATCCCACAGATCTGTATTTATTTTGTACTGTATTTGATTGTATTGCATTGTCATATTACCATTAAAGTGGATTATTGTTAAACGGTTAATTGTATGCTCTGGATTCCTTCCTGTAAGAATAACCAGCTTGTTTAGGGACGCGCGGAGATTTGAAAAAGCGGACCAGTTGTCCATTCAAATTTCTAACACTTTACATGAGAAGCTCTTGTGGTAGGAGTAAAATGCGTTTTTCCCGTATTTCAGAAAAAGGTCGCCGATCAGAGCAAGATATGCATCTAGCTCTTGCCTTCTTTCCGGGTAGACGGAGCATATGACGTCACGGTAGATGCCGAAAGCAACCAGAAAATACCCTATGGAGAGGTCTCTGTTGAGATGGGGGTCTGCTGCCTTGAATACGGCGGTGATGCTTCCCCCTGTGGCGATGGATTTGTCGCACTCCGGGGACGGCAGGATGAGGCTAACTAGGTTAATGTCCTTCCTGTCGAGTATTTTTGCCCGAAGCCGGGGGGAAATATTCGCCGTTTGGGAAATGTAAGACCTACCGGAAAGAGTGACTGGGAGGGCGGAAGCCAGGGAATGAGGGGAGGCTACACTGTGAGGGAATGTAGGGGCTTGGACTGGCATTAACCCCAGCGGCGCCATGGCAGGAAGCGCAGCCCTGTGAGTTGATGAAGTGGAGGCTCTGGCTGCTGCCCTTTCCATAGACTGAAGGCGAGCGTCGATTTGTTACATGGATTTGGCCAGGGATTGCAGGGTGTTGGCCAAGCTGGTATTTATGAGCCCAGGCTGGTTTAAGGTGCTTCCGGGCTGGTCAGCGATGGTGCGAGCCTGGGAGGAAGTTAACTTTTTGGATGGATGAGCTACTGGGGGGGGGCGACTTCCTTGTCCTCTTACCCCCGCGGCCTCGGCCGCGCTGCGATCTGTCGGAGGGACCGGCTGGAGCTGCTGGCGTGAGCTGGGGGACGGCGCCTGCTACTTGGTCTGAGAGCTCGCGAAGCTGGGAGAGAGTAAGACCTGGGGCTGGGGAAATGCCCTTCTGCTGCAGTTGAAGAGTGAGGAGATCTGCCTCTGCTGAATGAGAGCTGCTGCGGGAACCCGCACGGGTGCTCGGGCGCCGGTAGCTTGAGGAGGGGGAAGCTGCTTCGGGCGGAGCGTCAGGGCTGGGATTGAGATCCTCCTGGAAGAGTTCGTCCTCGGAATCGTCCGAATTGGACATCTTTGAGGTTAGTTTTGTCGTACGCGGAGGTTTGTTTGCACTACCGTTGCGCGTTGACACCTGAAAGACAGCTGATAGAAAAGGGGAGAGCATATATAGAGGGATTAACAGGTGCGATAATTAGGCTTGTGAATGGAGGGAAGTGATAGGTTGGCTAAGGAGTGGCGCTCTCTGTCATCTAGTGAAGGGAGCGAGTATTGCCATGATGTGCAATACGGAGTGATAGGTCTTCCTGTCTGAACTTGCGCTAAGCTTCATTACATTGCAATCAGTTGCAAGCTCTTTGCGTCCGTTTATCAAGCTGAAGGAGACTCAGTGCGTCACAACTGCACGCCAAAGGACCCTGACCAAGCGTCGCTATTGGACTATCAGGGAGTGAGAGTGTGTTGACCAATCACACTACAAAGCCTAAAGAAACTTCTAATGAATAAACAAAACGGAAGTTTAGGAGGCTGAAATATAACACATCTATGGACGAAATGTACTCCATTGTGTGTGACACCAGTTTCCTTAACCAGCCCCGAAGTCCAGCTTGTTTTTACTTTTGTACAAGGCAGGGGTATGGAGTGGGGTGAGGGTTTGGGCATTGGAGGGGAGTTTAAAAGATGGACAGAGAACAAATGCTTGGGGTTAAATAACTATGACAATGAGATACTTATTTATTTAGGTGTGAAAGTTAAGGTAGACTGGGTAAGGTTGCATTTAAGGGCCTTTTCTATTGTTTTAAGATCAGCTGAGACACCACAAATATACTTTAGCCACCGAATGAAGGGGCTTGGGAATATACGGGTATACGCCTGACTTGCTATCAAAAATAAACGTTTTTATACACCTGCAATTAATTAGAAGGTCTACAGAGTTTAGCGACAGTCTCCCTCTTCCCCCTAACCTTTCCCTCCTTCCATCGCTGCATCCTTTTCATTTCCTGTCTCTCTCTTTGTCCTTGTCATCAGACAGGCGGTGTGTGTTTAGTATGAACTAGTATTATGTGTGTGTGTGTGTGTGTGTGTGTGTGTGTGTGTGTGTGTGTGTGTGTGTGTGTGTGTGTGTGTGTGTGTGTGTGTGTGTGTGTGTGTGTGTGTGTGTGTGTGTGTCCAGGTTATTCCGAGATGCCAGAGTAGCGAAATATAGTGATCTGAGTCAATCGAATGGCGCTGAAGGGTCCCACACACACACACACACACACACACACACGCACTTTCTCTAAACTACTTTAATCCATTTAAGGAGCATGTTCTGTATTCGGGGACAATAGGATAGGATTTAGGAAATACCCTTATCACATCTGTGTGTGTGTGTGTGTGTGTGTGTGTGTGTGTGTGTGTGTGTGTGTGTGTGTGTGTGTGTGTGTGTGTGTGCGTGTGTGTGTGTGTGTGTGTGTGTGTGTGTGTGTGTGTGTGTGTGTGTGTGTGTGTGTGTGTGTGTGTGTGTGTGTGTGTGTGTGTGTGTGTGTGTCCGTCCTTGTGTCTTTACAGTAACCTTGTCTCTGTTCTGACTTGCCCGCCCTGCATTGTTGATTTCATAAACCTGATAGCCCTCATAGATCAACTCATCTCAATCCTTGTCATCTGCTGCTGACTTTTTTTCCTATCAAAGCTTCCATCTCTTTGATGATCGCATGCACTGCTATGGCCTTCTCTACCATAACACGCACAATACCTCTTCTTTGATACAGGACCAGAAGGGCAAAAGTATTACTTTTTAGCTTTTCTTCTTTAAGAGATAAGCTTAAAGCAATAACCTGCTGCCCTTACTGATTTGCTCTATTGCTGATTGATACCATACAATTGGGATTCAACCTTTATCCACTTCATGAAAGCTGTGTTTGCTGTCCTAGACATACACAAGACTGTAAATCTTCGCTGGAAAATCCTCCACTGAACAGTAAGTGATTTATTTAGGCTTTACAGGAGCAATAACAGTAGATGTTTGGAAAAAATACAATTGAAGCAGAAAAATATTGGACTATCTGAGTACAGGCTTTTAGCGCTACAATAAACTGGCGAGACGAGTCAAAGTGGATCAAAATTGGAGAACATGTCACAGAACCCTGAAGGTCTTGGATGCCTCAAGGGTCCAATAGGATTAAGATGAACTAGAGATGAGTGTGTTGAGTGAAACTGATGATGAATTGGCAATAGAAACTTATGAAATAATAAAACTGTATTGGAATCACTGAATGGCGAAAATGTTAAAAGCCAGGGCTTCAACTTGACAAACAGAATAATCTCCAGTATTACAAATAACACGTGTCGCTATGGGATCCTATATACAAATGTTCGTACATTTACAATTTGTGCATCATTGTGGGGAATAGCAACAAAGAAATCTCCCAGGAAATGGAAATATTGCAAATACGTTTTTATGGTTGCTATGTTGCAGTGTTAATTTTGGCAGCTGTTTTTGATTTAGTCTTAGTCTTTAGACGAAAATGGTTATTAGTTTTAGTCACATTTTAGTCATTCCAATCCTTCGTAGTTTTAGTCTAGTTTTAGTCGACGAAAACTCAAAACGTTTTAGTCGACTTTTAGTCGATGAAAAATTACATTTAACCAACTTTTAGTCAAAATGTTTTCTCTCTTTAAACTAATTCAGTTAGGCAAATACAGGTATCTGAAATTGGAATCAATGTGACAGCATCAAGTGTTGAAATTCGTAAAGCAACATTTCATTCTCTTAACACTTTACTTATGTAATATATAGGGATGGGTATCGCTAAGGTTTTTAACGGTACTAGTCTTATCGATACTGCTTATCGATCCGGTACTTTAACGGTATTCTTGTATTTACTTTTTGTTATTTTTTAAAGGGAAAACTAAACAAATTGTTAACCGAATTAACATTGCTTTATTTACATGTGAAATAAATAACATATGTGTAATTATGTTATTATATTGTACTGTACTTGAGTAAAATGTTGAGGTACTTGTACTTTACATTTTAATGTTTTGCTACTTAGTACTTCTACTCCACTATACAGTTCAGAGGTAAATTATGTACTTTTACTCCACAACATTTATGTAATACCTTTAGTTACTTTACAGATTTGGAATAATGATGTGAAATATGATCAAGTCTTAAATCAGACTTTATTTCCACCTAGAGTAAAATCACAAGCTACCCTGCAGTATACAAAGTCATTAAAACTAGCTGCACCTTTACCAGCTTTGATAACACTTTAATGATCAATAATTATAAAATATGTCATATATACTCCAAGTAGGGAATGAGTCCTTACCCCAAGTGAAGGAGTTCAAGTATCTCGGGGTCTTGTTCTAGAGTGAGGGAACAATGGAGCGTGAGATGGGCCAGAGAATCGGAGCAGCGGGAGCGGTACTGCAGTCGCTTTACCGCACCGTTGTGACGAAAAGGGAGCTGAGCCAGAAGGCAAAGCTCTCTGTCTACCGGGCCATTTTCGTTCCTACCCTCACCTATGGTCATGAAGGAGGGTCATGACCGAAAGAACGAGATCGCGGATACAAGCGGTCGAGATGGGTTTTCTCCGCAGGGTGGCTGGTGTCTCCCTTAGGGATAAGGTGAGAAGTTCGGTCATCCGGGAGGGACTTGGAGTAGAGCCGCTCCTCCTTCGCATCGAAAGGAGCCAGTTGAGGTGGTTCGGGCACCTAGTTAAGATGCCACCTGGGCGCCTCCCTAGGGAGGTGTTCCAGGCACGTCCAGCTGGGAAGAGACCAAGGGGTAGACCTAGGACCAGGTGGAGGGCTTATATCTCTTCGCTGGCCTGGGAGTGCCTTAGGATCCCCCAGTCAGAGGATGGATGGATATATATTATTCTGGAATGGACCAATCTGCACAATGACTACTTTTACTGTCGCTACTTTTATACTTTTACTTGAGGAACATTTTGAATTCAGGACTTTTACTGTAACAGAGTATTCCTACACTATGGTATTTGTTTACTTAACTACAAGATCTGAGTACTTCTCCCACCTCTGCGCACCTGATGTGATAACGTTACTCGCAATTGGCGCAACATAGCTACGAGTTAAGGAAGTCGAAAATTGTGCATTTCTCCGATTGAATATGACGCCTTTTGGCCGGCTGTTTGGACAGACTACTTTACTCGTGTCATCGCGCTTATGCCATAACACTAATGGCAAACAAGCTTTTTCCACATCGAGCCTTATACTCTCTGAACGCTCCGTCCCCGGCAGATCTCTGTGTCCACTGCAGCATGTTTGTTAGGCCCCGCACACAGAGAGACGCTCTTCTGGAGTGAAGAGAGCGGAAATAATGATATTGCAAGTTTGAAACGTAAGATGCATTTTGACAGACAAGATGGACACTTGGGGGAAAATATGCTGCATTTTGAATGTCCGATAGTCCACCATTAACACCTTAGTCCCGTCTCGTCTCGTCAACGAAATATACATTTCGTCATAGTTTTCGTTATCAAGAATCTATTTGTAGCTCGTTATCGTCTCGTCCTAGTCATGTAAAAAAGGTTGTTGACGAACATTTTTCGTCATAGTTTTCGTTGATGAAATTAACACTGCAATGCGATGTATGGAAAAAAGAGTTAAGAGCTCACCTATTATGCTATATTTAAACAATATATTTTAGGGCCATATCTATACAAAACATGTCTCTGAAGTGTTTTGCTCAAAATACCAAACAAATCACCCATTGTAGCATGCCTGATACCCCTCCATTTCAGCCCTGTAACTATAGTGCTGATTCTGGGTCTGGCCCTTTAAATGTAACCGAGCTGCTGCTGGCCACGCCCCTTTGGAGCGCATGCAAGCAATGAGCTTTGTGAAGAGAAAAGTCTCTGCTCTCCCGGCACAAAAAATCAGCTAAACGCTGCCGTGATTAAACGCCATATTATGTTCCAAACCACATCAAGGATTATTTCTAAAACAGTTTGGAGTTTAAATGCTTTTTCCCTCGCAGGTTTTACCACAAGGTGGGTAGTTCCTTTTTATTTCTTTAAAGGAGTTTTAGCGATGCTTGTTAATGTAAACACAGACCATATTACTTCCAAAACACGTCGCCATTGTTTCTGATACAGCGACATTTCTGATAGGGGAAGATAGGTTAGGTTGGGGCGGAACTTTACCAGGAGTTCAACGTAGAGCAAGCTCACATTTTAGTACTGTTGTCATGACCACAGCATATCTGGATCAGCTCCGTTGTACCACCGTTTTTAGAGATGTGCGTAAGGAGGAAAAGAGAGAGGGTAGTATGTTCTGACAGTTTGTGAGTCTCCTTACAGACACATATTTCTGTATGAAAGACATCAAGTGCATTTTGCATAATAGGTGACCTTTAAGTGACTTTTAATGATATGAAACTCAAACGTCGCTAGCTAGCCAACAGCACTATTGTCAATTCCAATTTGTTTTCACATTATAAGGGGTTTACCAGAGGAGAATTAGCACCACCTTTTGCCTTTAGTAATTAACCAACTCTTTTCAAGAGCATAACGGAAAGGCAATTTGTATATTTTCCCAAATGTGGGATACATTTTGGATGGTTTCCTAGTTACAGATAAGTAGAGACTCTTTGGAGGCTAAGCCTAAAATACAGCAGAGCATTTGGAAGCAGTTTAGAGTAATGAGTTCAATGCAGGACAGTTGAGCTAAGGTAATCCAGAAACACCCAGGACCTATTATGTGGTGCAGAGCGGTGACATGATTCAATTATTCAATATACTGTCACTATCAGACTCATCACTCGACTACATGTCTTGATAAGATATATAGTCATAGGTCGCGCGTGAGGCTCAGGTTTGGGAAGGCTAAATAACTTTTTTTACCTGACACTGCCCGCCCCCGTCGTCTATAGAAAAGAGATCAACTCAGTGAAAGCACCGCCTGCTGACCAATCAGAGCTCAGTGTGCGGAGTTTAAATCTATCAAGTCATATTACAGGATAAAGGAAATACAGTTTAAACTGCCGTATGCAGAGAAGAGGCCAACGTGTCGCACTTATCATTCATCACACTGATATCACATCATCAATCAGATCATCGATCATATAATATCACAATATTTCCTTATCTGAGTCAGCTTCTCGAGCGTATCTGGCCGTGCAACACTTACATTGTCACATATAGCCTACTGTATGCAGACATATTATTTTAAGCAACACATTAAGTTGACGAAACATTCAACTCAAATGTAATTAAAGTCAGATCCACTCGTGTCTTAGATGGGGCAGTGATATCATAAAACTAACTGTTGTACGCTTTCAAACACTCGGTAGTTATTTTTTAACCAGTTGTTCTATATTCACCTTGCAGCTGCAGCTATGTGGCTTGTATCCTGGATTATATGTTTAAGTCATGGATGTTTAAAGTTCATATTTGTCTAATATTAGTTTACTTTTCATTAATGAAGTATGACGCTGCGCTGTCAGTACACTTGTCTCGGTTTGTTTTTGGTCAAATGTAGCTAACCCCGCCCCTTTCACGTGAATGCGCTCTCAGCTGGAGAGAGAAACCCTGGCTTGATTTACGGAGTTGATAACCATCGTCGTAGGACCGCATAGTGAGATCTCGTTTGTTAGGGTTAGTTAAGATAACTCAAACATATCCAGGGTCTGTTGAACTGGCTTCGTAGTACAGGGCACTGGTGGCTGCATAGCAGCGCTAATGTCAAAGACACAAACATTATACATTATATGTTTCTTTTACCAGGATGCAGTGACACACATATTTGGGAAGGCTTAGCCTTCCCAAGCCTACAGTGCCCGCCGCCAGCCTACAGTGCCCGCCGCCCCTGTATATAGTTCTCAGGCAGTGTGAAGTGTATTCTTAAATTGAAATTGTTTTAGTTCCTTTGTTAAGTGATCCATAGAGCAATCAGTGTGCAGTCATTGAGATGATGCTGCCAATAGGTTTGTTTCAAAGTGCTCGGTGAGAATGAAGTCCAGTTCTGTCATTTGATGGACACCGCTCATTACATTACATTGCATTTTTAGCAGACGCTTTTATCCAAAGCGATTCATTCTTCTGTGTGTAGAGATGCTAAAGTTTCTTTATTAGTCAAAAAGAGAAATGTAAGCCTGAATGAATGTTCCAAAGTCTCAAGTGTCAACTTGGAATATTCTATTTATGTTGTTCATAATTTGGTTCCTTCGAAAACATTCCAAAGTGATTTCCACTAGAACTTAAAATAAAGTTTTGTGTTATCGAAAAAACTTTGTTTGCTTAAAATTAGTTTATCATGACTGGAACACCAGCCAAGCCCTGCCTTTAAAAAGTCACATTCAAATATTTAGTTAGTGAATAACACACAGCTAGAGACCATCCTGCAATGAAAACCACCCCTCAATCTCAAAATGGGCTAAAATAATAAACCCTTGCTTATTTCTTTAGACCCTTCATATGGTGCCATTGGACAACACCTAGATTAGACCCTCATTTGGATCTCATACTACACACCCGTAAAATGTCGTTACTGTATCTCGTACCATTATGGCGCTTCTACGATGACAAATATATGTTCACAAAAAGACACACTAACAAATGCACAATGACAAATCACCACATGAATCACAGATTAACTTGTTCACACTTTATCTTCTCTAATTGCCATTTATGATCTGTTGGCTCTTAACTCTTTTTAGGTGCCACACTAAATCAACCACTTGCAGACCTGCTTGCATATTTAGCCATATTTAGATGTATTTCTGCTCATGTCTGCATTATTAGCTCTTCTAACCCTCTCATGTAGGAAAGTTGATGATTCAGAGATAGTTCCCTCCTGCACCACTTACAGCTAAAAGCACACGCTAGAAAAAATGAACAAACTTTGGAACCTTTTTTTAACTTGCAAAAGTATGCAATCACTATTGATTCCTGAGGATACAAATGAAAATATGCTTTTTGTTTTTTTAAATCTGCATTTTATTTTTGCGCTGTATTTTGAAGATGACCAGATTAAGAGTTAGTGTGAGTGAGGTGGTTTTTATTCAGGCCTTTTGACACTTTTAGCTGTCTTATTAATGTTAATAACTCATCAAGCTAATTTTAGATTTCTGGCAATTTGTCAGCTGCAAAAAAAAAGAAGAAAAAAGATTAAAATATGGGATTGTGTCTCGGAGAACCCCAGACTCGATGAAGTCTCCCTGTTGCTGCACTAGACTAATACACAAATATACATACATACATACAAGTAAAGTAAGGTTGTCAGAATAATCAATACTTTAATTTTCTTTTTCTATGTGTTTCAATTTATAATGTATTCCTTGTTTGTTGAACCTATTGGATTGAGGTTTCAAATGTGGGTATTGTAACAACCTTACTGAGGAGGTCTGAATGAAAACACACTGAACACAAGCTTGCTAGTTTTAACTGAACTGTGAAATAGTTTGAAATTATGTGTCACTTTTTGCAGTGTGTGAACCTTGTTCTACTGAATAGTCAAGTACAGAAATCCACTTACCCATAAACCGGAGTTATAATACGTAGTCAGCATCTTCAGGTACACCTCTTTCTCATACACACACACACCAACTCCCTTCCTCCCCCCCAGTCTCTCCCCACATATCCCTCTCTCGCTCTCTCGCTCTCTCGCTCTCTCGCTCTCTCTTCCCACCTCAGTGCACTTTGGACCCCTCCAACCTCTCTGTTCTCTCTTCTTCCCTCTCCACCAAGCCGTGGTTTTTCTTTTCATTGCTAGCTCAGCTGTCCAGCAGGGTGACTTGCTGTTTTAGCTACGGGCTCATTTTGCCTCGTCATCCATTTTCTAGTATTCCTCTCTTTCATATTTATTAAAGGTCCCATGACATGGCCATTTCTACTGATCATAATTCCATTGTTGAGGTCTACTAGAATAGATTTACATTGTTCAATGTTCCGAAATCACATTGGTTTTCTCATACAGCATCTCTCTACAGCAGGGGTATTCAACTAAAATTCAACGAGGTCCAGTTAGAGAAAATCTCCACATGCAAAAGTCCGGAACATCAAAATGTCTAACTTGCTTTATGAATTAGTGTGATATATATTGAAGTAGCCTGTAGCTGTATCAACGTCTGCATGTAATCAACAACTGACTGCCAATCATATAAAGAAAGTACAACAAAACAACAATATTTATTGTCAATTAACATTGAACTATACATATATACAGTAACATACTGTGGATATGTGTAATGTTCTTCTCGGGCTGCATTTAAAAATAAAATAGGAGAAAATAAATAAAATAGCTTTTGAAAATATGTGCATCTTAAAAGTGCTTCATTTTAGATAAATAAAATAAAGTGTAGCAGCAGCTTGAGTTTCCCTTTTTCTTTGTTAACCGTTTCACATCATGACTTCACAGTTTCAGACGATTATAGAACAATATCAGTCTTTACACATCATAACAATTGAACAGTTTTAAAGTTTCTCTTTCTTTCCCTCTTATATTGCAGTCCCTCACTCACTTTTTTTTTATTCAGTGCGAGAGTTGAGCTTGAGCTTGTCCTGCAAGGAGTTTGAATCTGGGCTGAAATGGGCCATTCTGTGTTTTGTCTCATAGTGGCGTTTTGGCACTTTTAATGAGCGCCACGGTCTCTGAACAAATGAGACACACTGGTTCTGTGCTCCCAGTGGGCAGGATGAACATGAATGAGTCCGTCCACTCAGGGTTAAAAGCTCTGTTTTCACTGTCCACTTTCTCCTTCTTGGAGAGCGCCATGTGTAATTATTTGTCTCTCCCTGTCTGCCGCTAACACGTATGTTCACTCTCCTCTCCGCTTCTCTCCCTGTATCGCTAAATATTCTCTTCACTCACTTTCCTCTCTGCATCTATCTGCCGCTCTCTGATCTTTTCTTCTGTGTTTCTTTCCCTGTATCGCTCACTCGTCTCTTTCGCCCCCTGTCGTCAGCGGTTAAAATAGAATCGCCCCGTCAAAATTGAAATCCCCTATTAATGTATTGATTATAGGTCCGGGTCCGTATAATTCAACGTCTGGGACCGGATCCGGACCGCGGTCCGCCTGTTGCCGACTCCTGCTCTATAGCATGTGTATTCACTCTCTGTCCTACACGCCTTGTTGGAGCTCCTGACCCCCCCCCTCCCTATGAGCCCACTCTGCTCTGATTGGTCAGCTCGCCCACTCTGTTCTGATTAGTCAACCACCGTTACAGCGATGTTACAATGGCGTTTGTTAGCAACCAGAAAATGACACCAGTGATGACAAACAGATGAGAATGCTGCGTGGGGTCTGGGTGCTGTGTTGGCGGGACGTTGCAGGGCTCGCTGCTCCACCCTTTGAGGCTCGAGGAGCAGACAGTGTGAGCTGTATTACTGTTGTCGTTTCCTGGTTGCTGCGTGGGGTCTGCGAGACAGCAAGACACCGCGGAACTCAGCCTGAGCACACACCCACACTCACAGCCAGGCTGTGTGCGGAGATCCGCGGAGCCGCGGCTGAGCAAAGATAAGGCTGAGTGAGAGTGTGTGCCGGTGAAGCTCCGCGGAGTACCGCGGCTGAGAAAAGATAAGGCTGAGTGAGTGTTTGAGGAGCTATCGGTATTGTTACGTCACTATACTCAGGAAGAAAAAAATGGAAAAAGAAAAATCTCCAACAAGGCGTTCTGGGGCAGCATAGACAGGTTTTTCTCTGTGTTAGAGTTTTACTCACTACAGGGTGTACTTTGAGGGTTTGTGACTTTGCAGACCGTTTACATGCAGAAAAAGCTACATAACACACAAGGGGACGGGTAATAACCGGCAAGGTGAGAGATCACTGCGTGTCGACTTTATAGCTAACCGCAGGAAGGCAGAAAAAAAAGATTGGAGGAGAGAAGCATTTGAATAGAGTGTACGCCTATTTCATTTCCAGAAAAGGAAATGAAGCAATTCAATTTACATTACATACATTAAAACATAGCATCTAAATGATTATTTTGTCTATTGATCCGCTTAAGATTAACACCATTGTTAAGAGGAATCATATGCCAGTGTAAGTAATCCTTTATTATATTTCCAAATTTGACATATGGATGCATATCAAGACCATCTCAACAACTGTGGATAAATTAGCAGTACTGTAGTCTGATACTAATGTTGTTACTGTCGAAAGTCAAATAAATAAATAATTCAAAAAAATGTGTAGCCTAAGCGTGTATTATCAGTTATTTGAATGCAATCATTCAAATAACAGATCAATATTTTCTGGTTAGCATCAAAGCTAGCTAGCAGCTAAAAATATATTGTAAGAGTAGTCACAGTGGTTAATGGTAATGGTTTGTTACTGTTTAGCTTTGCAACTACACTGGGAATCAGACAAAGAGTCAGTTAGCCAGTTAAGTGAATCTAGAGATTTTTCAAATTGTACGTTGTTTTTTGTGATGGCTAATAACGAGGCAGGATCAGCAAACAATGGACCAAAGAACAAAACATGCTAAAATGGACTGATAGACCACAAGCACAAACTTGATGTTATGTTTTGCATGGGGTTTTTGTTGTGTTTGTGTTTAACTTGTTGTATGCTCCTTTTACCCCTCACTACTCTGTCTTTCTGTCTCTGCAGGGCTGGTGTGTGACAGGGGGGCGTGGCTGGTTACTCCTGGCTGCAGATGAGGCACACCTGTCCCCACTCACTTGATTACCTGCTCTTTAAGAGCCTGGCCCTCACCTCACTTCTCTGCCAGAGTATTTTTGAGTTCTTTTTGAGTTTTGGTCGGAAACGTTTTCCCGCAGCTTTGTTTTTGGTTTACTACGGCCAGCCAAGCTCCCTGTCGTCAGTACCTGCCTTGGATTACCTTGTTTATTAAACTTTTTGAAACTTTATTTTTTGTCAGTCTCTGCTTTGGGGTCCCAGTAGTATCTAAACGTCACAGAATACTCTGGCCAATATGGACCCCGCAGAGAATGAGAGACTCAGGGAAGCGCTTGCTGCTCAAGGGGTAATGATAGTGTCACGATCTGTCTTTATGGTGTTTTGTCTTGTCTATATCTGTTTTTGGTTTTCTGTCTGCGTTGTGTTTTGTTTAGATCTGTCTGTGGTTCCCTGTCGTTAGTTTCCCTGGTGTGTCTGATTACCCGATTGTGTTCACCTGTGGCCCCTGTGTTTTCTCCTCCCTCCTCACCTGTGTCTTGTTTGTGTGATTAGTCTTGTGTGTATTTAAGTTCTGGTTTTTCTGTCTGTCTTTGTCGGTTCGTCTTGTGTATTGGCTTGTCCACGGTGAGTGTTCTGTTCTGTCATTGTCCTTATAGCCTTGAAATAAAGGAATTTCACGTAAATCTGCATTTGGGTCCTACCTGCTTCACACATCGTAACATTACGAACCGACCACAAATGGACCCAGCAGATGATCCACGGGAGGTTGAATTGCAGCATTTAACCTTCTATCTGGCTTGCTGCTTCGATTGGTGGAAGGGAGCGTCCAGTGTTCGTCAGAAGAGGGCCGCTCTGGTAGAGGCGCTCCGGTTGGCAGCAGAGAAACCATGTTTTGTTGAGTTCTTACCTGACTGGATTTTGGACTTCCTTCAAGCATGTGATTCCCGGCCTGCTAGCCCTAGGCATGCTAGCTCCATGTCTCCCAATTCCCAATCTGGCACCATACGCCTTGGTGGGTTCCGCCTGAAGTCAACCCGTGCTTCTGCCCCAGTTCCTGCTCCTGTCCAGGAGTCGTATTCCGGAACTCGTCTGGCTTATGGAGGTCCACGGAGTATTCAGGCGGCTGCTAAGAGGAGTCGTCGCAAGGCCAGGCTAGCAGCCCGAGCCCCAACAGCCATGATTTCAGCCCCAGTTCTGGCTGCCATGGTTCCAGCCTCAGTCCTGGCCCCAACAGCCATGGTTTCGACTCCAGCCCCTCGTCTCCGGCCGACGCCAGCTCCCCGTGTCCTGTCGGCGTACCGGCCGACTCCAGCACCTCGTCTCCTGCTGGCTCTCCAGCCGACGCCAGCTCCCCGAGTCCAGTCAGCATACCGGCCGACTCCAGCCCCCCGTGTTCTGTTGGCGAACCAACTCTCTCAAGTCACCCCTCCAGTTCCCTCTCGAGTTACCTCTCAAGTCCCCTCTCGAGTCATCTCTCAAGTTTCCTCTCCAGTTCCCTCTCGAGTCTCCTCTCGAGTCCCCTCTCGAGTCTCCTTTCAAGTCACCCCTCCAGTTCCCTCTCGAGTTCCCTCTCGAGTCCACTCTCAAGTCTCCTCTCCAGTTCCCTCTCAAGCTACCTCTCGAGTCCCCTCTCGAGTCCCCTCTCGAGTCCCCTCTCGAGTTCCTACCCAAGTCCCCTCTCAAGTTTCCTCTCAGGTCCCCTTTCGAGTCTCCTCTCAATTTCCCTCTCAAGTCTCCTCTCGAGTTCCCTCTCAGGTCTCTTCTCAAGACACTTCTCTAGTCCCATCTCGAGTCTCTTCTCAAGTCCCCTTACAGGTCCTCTCTCGAGTCCCCTCACAAGTTCCCTCTCGAGTTCCCTCTCAAGTCTCCTCTCGAGTTCCCTCTCAGGTCCCCTCTCGAGTCTCCTCTCGAGTTCCCTCTCAGGTCTCCTCTCGAGTCTCCTCTCGAGTTCCCTCTCAGGTCCCCTCTCGAGTCTCCTCTCGAGTTCCCTCTCGGGTTCCCTCTCCAGTCACCTCTCAAGTCTCCTCTCAAGTTCCTACCCGAGTCTTCTCTCGAGTTCCCTCTCAAGTCTCCTCTCGAGTCCCCTCTCAAGTCTCCTCTCGAGTTCCCTCTCAGGTCCCCTCTCGAGTCTCTTCTCGAGTCCCCTCTCAAGTCTCTTTTCGAGTCTCTTCTCGAGTCCCCTTTCGAGTCTCTTCTCGAGTCCCCTCTCGAGTCTCTTCTCGAGTCCCCTCTCAAGTCCCCTCTCGAGTTCCCTCTCAAGTCTCCTCTCGAGTCTCCTCTCGAGTTCCCTCTCGAGTCTCCTCTCGAGTTCCCTCTCGAGTCATCTCTCGAATTCCCTCTCAAGTCACTGCTCGAGTTCCCTCTCAAGTCTCCTCTCGAGTCTCCTCTCAAGTCACCTCTCGAGATCCCTCTCAAGTCACCTCTCAAGTCAACTGTCAAATTTCCTATCGAGTTCCCTCTCGAGCCCTCTCTCGAGTCCCAACTCCTTGTCCTCTCCCGAGGGGAATCTTGCCGATAACTGTCCCACCGGCTCTGGTTACTGTCCGGTCAACACCGGCTCCTGCCCGGTCCCCTGAGAGCTGTGGTCTTCGCCCCTCCTCGAACTCTGCCTTGCCCCCAAGCCGTCCGCCCGAGAACCCCTTTTTGAACTCTGCCTTGCCCCCGGGCCGTCCGCCCGAATTCCCCTTTTTGAACTCTGCTTTGCCCCCGGGCCGTCCGCCCGAGATCCCTTCCTGGTCCTCTGCTTTGCCCCCGGGCCGTCCGCCCGAGATCCCTTCCTGGTCCTCTGCTGTGCCCCTGGGTTGTCAGCCCAGACCCGTCCTCCGGACCCCCTCCACCCACCCTGGTGGCCCTAGTTTTGAGACCCTGCTCCTCCACCTCAAGCGGATCCAGAACGACAGCCCTGCAATCCTCGTGAGCCCTTTATCCCCACACCCGTCAGGTATTCAGGAGATTTAGGGTCTTGTAGTCAGTTCTTACACCAGTGTAGTCTTGTGTTTGAGCAACAGCCTTTCACTTATTCCACTGATAGAACTAGGGTTGCTTTCATCATGAGCCTACTGAGTGATAAAGCAGCAGCATGGGCCCTTGCCATATCTAACAGCAACTCGCCTATTAGTCAGTCTCTGTCGTCTTTTACTGCAGAGATGCGTAGAGTGTTTGATCATCCACTGAGGGGGAAGGAGGCTGGTAAAAGACTCCTTTCACTCCACCAGGGTTCAGGTTCTGTTGCTGATTTTGCTATTGATTTCCGCATTCTTGCAGCTGAGAGCGGTTGGGGAGACATGGCTTTGCTAGGAATTTTTTATAAGGGGCTTAATGATGAGTTAAAGGATGAACTAACTGTTAGGGATGAAACCTCCTCCTTAGAGGGGTTGATTTCTCTAGCGATACGACTAGATAACCGCCTCCGCGAGAGGCGTAGGGAGAGATCAGGAAAACATAGCTCCACCTCCTTTCCCCCTCCGTCCAAGTTTCCTAGTCGGCCGGCATTCTCTGGACCTTCTCGCCATCCTCCTGACTCCGGCCCTCCCAGACCTTCTCCAGATACCCAGGTCTCTCCCTTCTTTATGGAGGAGCCCATGCAGCTGGGAAGGATGACGCTTACTCCATCAGAACGTCAACGCCGTCTTCGTCAGGGACTCTGCTTCTACTGTGGCCAGGCTGGTCACGTCAGCGCCGGTTGTCCCTCTCTGCCAAAAGACATGGCTCATCAGCGACAGGGGGAGCACTGATGAGCCACACTTCTATCAACTCAGCCTCCTCCAACCGCATCCCAGTCAAAGGTACTATTTCCTGGTCTCAGAACTCTGTTCCGCTGCAGGTCTTGATTGATTCTGGTGCGGATGACAATTTCATTGACTCTGACTTTGTGATGCAGTCTAAACTTCCTTTTGAGCTTCTTCCAGAACCTAAGGATGTGTTTGCCTTAGATGGGAGACTCCTAGCCCAAGTTACTCACCGTACTGCTCCAGTTTCCCTCAAGATCTCTGGCAACCATCACGAGATAATCTCCCTGTACCTTATCCCCTCACCCATGTCGCCACTCGTTTTAGGTTTTCCGTGGTTGAAGCTCCATAACCCCCACATAGATTGGGCCAACTCGTCTATCATTAACTGGAGTTTATTCTGTCACTCTCATTGCTTACACTCTGCTGTACCCCCCACAGTTACTAGAGCACCAGACCCCCTCAAACCCATTGATCTCACCTCTGTACCCCCTGAATATCACAGTGTCAAGGAGGTTTTCAGCAAGGACCACGCCCTATCCTTGCCGCCTCACCGGCCCTACGATTGTGCCATAGATTTGCTCCCTGGCACCCCCTTTCCGTCTAGTAAACTGTACAATATCTCTTGGCCAGAGAAGGAGGTCATGGAGAGTTACATCTCTGACTCACTCGCTGCTTGGCTTATTCGCCCCTCTTCATCGCCTATGGGCGCAGGTTTCTTTTTTGTGGACAAGAAGGATAAGACCCTACGCCCTTGCATAGACTACAGAGGGCTTAATGAGATCACAGTCAAGAACAAGTACACCCTTCCACTCATAGACTCAGCCTTTGTTCCCCTTCATGAAGCCACCATCTTCACTAAGTTGGATCTTCGCAATGCGTACCACTTGGTGAGAATAAGGGAGGGGGATGAGTGGAAGACTGCATTCAATACTCCCAGGGGACATTTTGAGTATTTAGTAATGCCTTTTGGGTTAACGAACGCACCTGTGGTTTTTCAAGCTATGATTAATGATGTATTGCGTGACATGTTAAACAGGTTTGTTTTTGTGTAACTTGATGACATCCTTATCTTCTCTCGCACTCTTCAGGAGCATGTCCAGCATGTTAGGCTGGTACTGCAGAGACTTCTTGAGAACAGACTGTACGTTAAGGCTGAGAAGTGCGAGTTTCATGCCTCTTCTGTGAGTTTCCTGGGTTTTATCGTCGACAAGGGACAATTAAGGACTGACCCCGCCAAGGTCCAAGCAGTGACCGAGTGGCCCACTCCCTCTAACAGGAAGCAGTTGCAAAGGTTTCTGGGCTTTGCCAACTTTTATAGAAGGTTTATTCGGGACTATAGTAGGGTAGCAGTGCCTCTGACTAAACTCACCTCTGTCAAGTTGCCTTTTGAGTGGTCTCCTGCAGCTGAGGCAGCTTTTGTAAGACTGAAATGTTTGTTTGCCACTGCTCATGTGCTCTCTCATTCTGATCCAGGGGTCCAGTTTGTGGTGGAGGTGGATGCCTCTGATTCTGGAGTGGGGGCAGTTTTATCCCAGCATTCCCCCGCAGACCAGAAGCTCCACCCTTGTGCGTTCTTCTCTCGTCGGCTGACCCCTGCTGAGAGGAATTACGACGTTGGTAATCGGGAGTTGCTGGCAGTGGTTCTGGCCCTTCAAGAATGGAGGCACTGGCTGGAGGGAGCCAACCATCCTTTTATAGTATGGACGGACCATAAGAATGTGTCTTACCTTCGCTCTGCACGCAGGTTCAACTCACGCCAGGCTCGGTGGGCTCTCTTCCTGGGACGGTTCAACTTCACCTTGACCTACCGGCCTGGCTCCAGGAATGTGAAGGCCGACGCCTTGTCCCGGCAGTTCGCTTCCCCAGTGGAGGACTCAAGGGATGCAACCATTCTGCCATCTTCCTGTGTCGTGGGAGCAGCTAGATGGGAGATTGAAAGGGTGGTCCAGGAGGCCCAGGAGGACCATCCAGCGGATCAGGATTGTCCACCAGACCGGCTGTTCGTTTCCCCCGATGTTAGATCTCCAGTGCTCCAGTGGGGACACACGTCCAAAGTTGCCTGCCATGCAGGTTTTCATCGGACCCTGGCTCTAATTCGACAACGCTTCTGGTGGCCCACTATGTCCGCAGACACGAAGGAGTATGTCTCAGCTTGTTCCGTCTGTGCCCGCAGCAAGGCCTCACATCAGGCTCCCGCTGGCCTTCTTCGCCCACTTCCCATTCCCCACCGGCCCTGGTCCCACATTGCGGTGGATTTTGTGACTGGTCTCCCACCATCAGACGGGAACGACACTATTCTGACCATCGTTGACCATTTCTCTAAGGCTGTGCACTTTGTCCCCCTGCCTAAACTACCTTCTGCCCTCGAGACTGCCACTCTTCTCACCCAGCATGTTTTTAGGCTGCATGGTATCCCTCAGGATATTGTTTCAGACAGGGGTCCGCAGTTTTCCTCCCAAGTTTGGAAGGCCTTTTGTCGGGCATTGGGGGCGTCGGACAGTTTGTCCTCTGGGTACCATCCCCAAACCAATGGCCAGATGGAGCGGGCAAATCAGGACCTGGGAACGGCTCTTCGTTGTGTTGCCTCTCGAAACCCAGCCTCATGGTCTCTTCATCTGCCATGGGTTGAGTACGCCCACAACTCCCTGGTGTGCTCTGCCACAGGTATGTCACCCTTTATGGCTTCCAATGGCTTCCAACCTCCCCTTTTCCCGGTTCAAGAGAGAGAGGTGGCAGTTCCCTCAGTACAGGGGCATCTTCGGCGAGCCCGCAGAGTCTGGCGTGAAGCCCGGGCAGCTCTTATCCGCACCTCCGCCCGGAACCAGAGGATGGCGGATCGTCATCGACGACCATCTCCGGATTACCAACCGGGCCAGAAGGTTTGGCTTTCCTCCCGTGACATCCCTCTTCAAACGGATTCTCGGAAACTCACTCCCAGGTACATTGGACCTTATGAGATAGAACGGGTCATCAATCCTAATGTGGTTAGGCTTAAGTTGCCTCTTGCCTTGAAGGTGCACCCCACTTTTCATGTGTCACTCCTTAAGAGAGTTTCCTGCAGCCCTCTTTGAATGCAAACGCTACCAGGAAAACACTTTTTTCTTGTGCTCCAAAATTCTCCTGATGATTGGAAATGGCATACAGAGTAAGGTAATGGTTTCATTTTATTTGACATTTCTTAAATCATGTCGACTACGCTACAATCATTAATATGATGCCTAATTTCCTTAATCTGCTTTCTTTAGTAGGTTTTCGATTGCAAACTTCAAAGAAGAAAATGTCTTTCATGTCAGAAGGTCATACCTCCCATCTTCTCCGACGGTTACATTTAGCATGGAAACACTTGCAGTGGATGTATCGAGATGTTCTACTGCCATATGAGATTAAAGTCGACCTGAATACGAGTTTGATGAAAGTCACAGTTGGTGGCATAAGCAAAGAGATGCTTTTTTGAATGAGTTCAAGGAGTTAAAAGAATCTTCAAAGAAAATTAGATGACATGGCACCATGTGTATAAGCCCATATGTGATAACCCTGTCATGCATCCAGCCCACTCCCAACATACTACAGACATTTCTCCAACATTTCTCCCTAATCTCGCAATAAGTAAGTGAGCAAGTGTGTTCTGGTTCATGCCAAGAAATATGAACATACCCTTGTATGTCACATGTATGTTTGCCAATGCTCATCGGAATTGTAATGATTTCCACAAAACCCTCTCTAACTGGCCCTTTGGGCTGCAAGAGGAACATATTATGAATTGAACACACACACTTACAAAACACACACAGATTTACTTATGGCTATATTCCTGGTTTTGCATTTATAATCAAGTGCCTTAGGAAGTACATGTGCAGATTAATGGCCCTTCTTTGGAAACAGCTAATAGTATGCAGAATGTATGCATTTAGACTTTATTTTAATAGGAAATGTGAACATGTCTAATTGTTAAGAGGGGGGGCTCTACCCTCTGCTAATGTTTTCTTCACTTTTATACCTTAATGTAGCAGGGGTTAAAGCCGACAATAGTGACAAAAGCATCAAACTTTGATTTAAGATGTAATCCTCATCCTAATATACTTGATCATTTATCTTTGTTGAGTGCCGGTAATGTCTTCAGTCCCCTGCTGTTACTCTAAACTAGTCCCAGACACCTTAAGCTGCACTTAGAGGAACAAGTTAAATCTCTAGGCTGCAATTTTACAATGAAAAGTGTACATGAGAAGTACATTTATTTAATGTTTAGTAGTGTCAACTTCAGAACAGTCCATGTAGATGGAATTATATATTGATTGTAGTATATTGCTGCCAAATTGTTAAATTAGACATCTAATTCGACCTGCTCTGTTGTTTTAAAAAAACTCTGACATTTAAAACTATTTTTTATACAGTATAACTTTTTTGATCCTTTCACTGCACTGGGTCATAATCAGGGTCTTGCTCATGGGCATTTAGACAAGTTTTGTTTGCTGACAATTTGTCTTAGTTAAATCAAGTCTTTGTTAGTTTAAAACAGCTTCTAAACCGTCTACTTGCAAATGAATACGGTGTTAGACATTATCTCTCAAGTTGTGTCAAAAGTTATTAACCTGTTAAGCCCTGAGCCTGTTTTTCAGGTCTCAGGCTCGAAAATGACATTCCCAGAACAAATGACCATATCTTCCCTTCTAAAAGGGTTAAATTAATAATCTTTTTTCTCAAAGTAATGATAAACCTGTGAGTTGGATATATAAAAGTAAGAATCAATATAGATGTTTTTTATTTTAAAGAAAATTCAGATTGAACATGGTAAAAAACTGTAAATTATAGTGTCCGTCCAGAAAATATGTTTTACTCATAGTGAAAACTAACCTTGGATGATGGGTTAGTAGAGTAAAAGCTTTAGGAATCCAAAGTACAACATATAATAAGTACCCTGTATCAATATTGATGCAAAACAAGTGATATTTGACCTTTTTAGACTGATTTAGCAAAAAGAAAAAACCTCTTCTGGGGCCATTTGGGTGAATTTTCCTTATCTCTGGCCCCCCCTTATTCGATTTTGACATGTGACATCTCTTTCTGACCGTTCAAGCCAATAGAATCAAAGGGGAATCTCCCCAAACACACACATGGTAAAACGAAAAGGTGGGGGCTTCACGTACCCAGTTTTGCTCCAGAGTGATGCTGTCTCTAGGTCTGACATCTCAAAACCGAAAAGCAGATTTATTTGAAATCATTCAAAGTGACACAGACATATTGGATTAACCTATGTATTAACTTCAGCATCGTTTTTATCGTTTTAATGCCATTGAAGACCACTTTTGACCAGACTACCACACAGGTGAGCCATTTTGCCGTTTTTAGCTAACTAGCTCCATATGTTTTGATGTGTGTTCTTGTTATTATCTCCCAGAATTCGTATAATTGAGTGATAATGAGGGTACCCATCGATTCTGTGTACCCTCACAATGTGAAACGATGGGTTGAGATGTGCAGTAAAGATAAATAATAAGGTTTTGTGAGTGAATTTTGGTGCAGTCATCTGTTAGCATTTTTTGCTCGTTGCTAATTCAGAGGCTCAGCGTTAGCATTGTGGGGGTTTTTTTTAAACAAAAATTAAAATGATCAGTTAGATGAGCTTCTTTCCGTTACATGGAAATAAAACATTCATAGTTTATTAAATGAACATGACCTCAGACACTGTTTTCTGCAAGATATTGCAGGAGGCCTCCGTTACCGGGGTCTCTCGGGCTTAACAGGTTAATTGGACTGTAATTAATGACTTGGCACATCCATTATCCGGATATCAAATGACCTTCTAATAGCCTCTGACAAGGGACTTGTCTCTATTCTTGTTTTGCTCGATCTCAGTGCTGCATTTGATACTATCGACCATGATATGCTATTGCAAAGACTAGAGCACTTATGGCGCATTTCCACTGCAGCGGGGTAGCCCCGTTTAAGCGTCCCTAAGCGTCCTCGCTCAGGCCTCGGGTTGCCTCGCTGGCCGTCCGAGGCCGTGGCGCATTTCCATTACAGTTTAGGACCTGGGGTAGCAACGCAGTGTAGGCCGGGCAATCGGCTTTTGGGCGGGCTTTTTGGGCGGAGCGACGTTGAGTAACTGCAGTGGCGTCATCTTCAATGCGACACAACTCACAAAACACACACAACAATGGAGGATGTGGAAGCGATCGTTTACTTGTTTCTTGTGAAATCCATGGTGCTGACATGCTGTGCTCTGCATAACCTCTGCGAGAGTCATGGAGAGGACTATGATGATGGGTGGAATGCACCAGCAGCAGCAGAGCCTGGGGTAGCAGCGGCTCAAGGTGCAGAGGAGGAGGGCACTGACATCAGAGAGGGTTTGATGTGCTACCTAGTGATGGCGAGATGAAGCCTTATGAAGCTTTGAAGCTTTCCAGCCAATTGGTTCGCAAAAGGGTTCATCTCATGAGGCTTCATCATGGGCTTCATTTGAACACAAGCCCCCCCTGTTGGTCAAAGTGTGTAAAACAGGCAGGTTGGACATCTCAACAGTGTGCTCTATCTCATACCGAGTTCTCATTGAGTAAAGCCTTAGAATAACTCTAAACAACGAACATAAAATCATATTTTCATGTTAACAATATTGTATTTATTCCAGTTTAATGATTGTGATTGAAAAGCCTAAGGAGGCTGCTAAACATTGCAAAGAGGGATTTGTATTCCTTAATAATATTCATAAACTTAACCATGTTGTAGCCTGAGAAAGGCTAAACCATATCAAAGAATACATTTATGAAGTACATTATCTCATTTAGCTGTAGCTTTTATAAACAACAAAAAATAAGTATTGTTCAGCCGTTGAACCAGGGACCCTGCAGTCATGAGTCAACTGCTTTCCAGCTGAGCCACAGCACACACGCTGAATCTCCTTGAAAACACTGTAAGATATCTATTCCTGTATTATTGATGTTTTTATTCCTACATTTATTTATGCTTGTATCTATTTATTATGACATGTTCCGACCTCTATAAGTGAGGGTCTGAGCGCTCTTGATTCCATTGTGTCCCCGGGCCCGCCGGGTACAGGAAGGCTAATATGGTTCTTCTTATTATACATCCATGGGTATTATGAGCGTTGTGGTTCAACGGTTCAACCAATCTGAATTGCTTCCTGAAGCAGTCACGTGGTATCGACAGGCAGCGAGGCTTCGTTTGTCATCGATGACATCACTGGCCCAAAACGATACAAGCCTCGATACAGGCTTCACAAAAAGCTTCGGGGATTACTCGACACACGCTCCGAAGCCTCGGCGCAATACGTAACATCACTAGTGCTACCTGAATACCTAAATATGCATTGTATTGTATTCATTGTATTGAACATAAATAAATCTTTTTTTCATATACATTTGTTTGTCAAATGTTTTAAACAAATGTTATCTGAATTGAATATTTAGTAAATATTTGAATTTCAAGCACCAGTAAGTACTGCCCCATAATAAGAACATTTGAGGAAATATCAGATCATGAAAAGAAAATCTTTCTAATAAATTAAGCGAATATCAAAGATAACTATAAACATAAATACTAAAGTGTAAAACACAGCAAAACTATATTCATAAATGCAAGTGTAAAATAGTGTGGACAATTGTAAACATGGATGGAGGCTAAAGTATCCACAACATAAAATAGTATATTAAAATATAACCTCAATCTTTCTTCAAGACATGTTAAAAGCTTGCTTGAATGGGTTATAGGTTTCTTTTGTTCTCTCGTCTTTGAAATATATAAGGAATGTATTTGAGTCTAGAAGAACGAGGGTATTACAATTGAGCAATTTCTAAATGTATTATGTATTTATCATGTATTCTTAATACTATTACAAAATAAACATGTAATAATGTTTTAGAGGAGGACCTCAAGCTAGCAAACTCAATTTCTTGCTTTAAATCTCTTAAAACTAAGGGGCTTTTTCCTAACTGATGGTGTTTGTTATTACTTTATAAATTCATGTATGTTTATATCTTCTCTAAATCAAGATTATGTGAATCTGATTTTTTTCTGTTGGGTCCAATTCATTATCAACAAGAGATAAGATAAGTCACTTTATTGATGGCAGTATAAAAATACAAAAAAAATGTTGTATCAAAAAGGCATGCCATTAAACAATACAAATAAAAAATGTAAAACTGTATTGCAGCCAGCATAAATCTACATGGCATTGTAAAAATAAATATAAAATGAACATTTTAAAGAAAATAAATAAACAAGGAAGTACAAATGTTGCATTTAAAAATTACCAAGATAAAAAATATATAATATGTACAATAACTATTAAGGTTATTTGAAGTAACACGGAGGAGACGGGCCACGTCGGCTGCCCAGTCCCCCTAGCACCTCGCCAAGAGTGCGCAGGAAGGCTAGGTTGAAGGTCTCTGCTTTAGCGGCCTCCTCCCTTCTCAAGACGGCCTCCTCCCTTCTCAGCAGACGCTTTGGCCCAGTCCAAGTGCCGTTCCTGCTGGGCCTGATCCTCTCTTCCTCGTTTCCTCTTGCCTGGGTGACAATAAGATAATAATTAGCAATAAGAAAAAAACACAGGACAGGTACAGGTCACACAAGGATATAAGAATAACATGTATAAACAGAACAACAGTAAGGTGAACTAAAGAAAGTTCTGGCCCTAGATGTTTACAATGATTGTGAAAGTGAATTACATTATGTCCAGCCTGTTGATAATGAATATAAATATATGTATACAGGGCTCTCAAGTCTCACGCATTTGGCGTGAGACACACGCATTCCACTCCATTCACACACTCACACGCCACACCTTGTATTTCTCACGCAGAGATTTCTTTCCAGGGTACCGCCCACCAAGTTGCGCCGACATTTTGTAAACAAACTAGTACAGAATCACTGTAGCCACGCATCAACCAATCAAAAGAATGTAAGCTGTCGAACAGCCAATTAGAAAATAACATGGCTGTATCCGGGTAGGATTTAGACATTCTGCCCTATACTTTATAGACAGGTAAGGATTTCAATACTTTGATTGAATACATTAATCAGTTCTTTACACATGGTGCTCTTTTTAGATTTCAGGAACTACTACCTTTCCATGGGCCGGAGGAACAGGACAAGTGTGTCCGGGACGTGTTATTTACAATATCGGACAAGTAGATCTTTCAATTGACTTGTCCGGCGGACAAGTGATGTTTTTCGACCTGATTTATTGACAAATTATTGATACATTCAGTTTACAAAAGGCAGAACTCATTCGAAAATTGTACGTGTCCGACATTGTTCGTTTAGAAGTGTTAGTTTCGGTTCTGCTTGTCGATTCCTAAGGAAATGCATCTCGCCGCTTTCTGTACAGTTAGACGGGGGCGGAGCGGGGCGGGAAGTGTAGCACAGTGGCAGGCTTGGGAAGCAACACTCGGTTCCGAGTAGGAACAAATAACAATTTCCGGTACCGGGATTAATAAGAGTTGTGAGGACAGGAGGCGAGGCCGAGCCCCGCGGACTGCAGCTCTCTCTATGCTCAGTATCAGCTGATCGCTGCTCGGTGCGGCTCAGCGTCTCTCTCTCTCTCTCTCTTTCTACACACAGCGGATCCGCTGCCCGTTTAACAGCCTCATCTTTGTCAAACTTTCTTATGTTCTTTCTCGAACACGTAATGAAGGTTATTAAGCGTTTTAACTCCTGTGTTGTTAATATTAACCACCATTTCCTTTATGAAGTGAAGCAGCCTCCCTGTCTGTCCTCGCGCTGTCCTCACATCCCCGGACCCCCAGACTCGGAGGAGCAGGATGTCAGTATTGTTTATGAAGCAGGGTATAGAAAGTACATTATGGAAATGATTTATTTACTTTTACAAACAGTGAGCAGCTGCAGCATGTGTATTGCAGGACGTGTGTAAGCGTGCAAGCGTCTTTGCGTTGTAGAAAAGCGCTAGGCCTATAGGCTATAAATATAATGTATTATTATTATTATTATTATTAGGTTATGTCCTATGTGTTGGACATGTGTGGTTGGACTCTGTCTCACAGGCAGTGTAACATCAGAGGAGACTGGGCCAACTGTACATTCTCAAACTGCACCACTTAGAACTAACTAAACAATGCAGAGATTATTTTTATATAATTGTATTCAATAACCGTAAGAAATTAAACAGTATGTGATTTGTAAATAGGAATACAGATTTGACTTAATGTTTTCATAAATATATTTTTCTCCCAGTTTGTCATGGGACTTATTTTTACCCTCTCAAAGAACCGGAACCGAAAATAACCGGAATCGAAAAGCAGAACCGGAATCGTTAAAATCCAAACGATACCCAACCCTATGTGTGATGCAGTAAAATCTCACTTCTCACTTACGTTAGCGGTGTCATAAAAACCGTGGGAAAATGTAAAATACGATGACGAAGAAGAAGATTCCAGTGGCCCCAATTTTTGTCCATTCTGGACAAGTGAAAAATGTATTCGGACAAGTAAATTTCCAAACTCACTTGTCCATGGACAAGTACTCTCTAAAAACTTTTTCTCACACCTTAGGTGTGTGAGGAGTTCCTGGAATATCAGCTGATGGATATCCCCATGGTTCCTTTTTTTAAAGGTGACCGGTTTGAGCCAGTTTGGGAGGCTCACTAAAATAGCTCAACTTGTTCTAGTGCTCCCTCACTCTAATGCCGACGCGGAGAGGGTTGCCACCAACACCTACAACAAAAAACACACACACACACACACACACACACACACACACACACACACACACACACACACACACACACACACACACACATCCCTTCACTAAGAATGAAATAAATATGTTTTTATATGAATTTATGTGTCATTTATCAGATAAGACCACCGTCCCCACCCAAAGCCCCGCCGCTGCCAAAATCTCACTCTGAACTCTGTTCAAAACTTGAGAGCCCTGTGTATATGATAGGATGTCACACACAACTGTACTAGCTGCTTACTAGCTAAGACTTTACTTGTAACAGAGCATTTCCACACAGTGGTATAGCTTATTTTAATTACTGAAGATGGATGATCCAAGGTTTAAAAAAACAAAACACAATTCCAGTCGTTTTGCCATTTCTATTTCTTACCTAGAACCACACGCTGCGGTGTCGTGATGGCACTCGGTGTTGGTGGTTGAGTTGGTGTCGATTCTTCGGCTGGGGTCCGTTCTGGATTCGATGACGATGTGGACGGGACACTGCCATCAACTGTTGTTCGGGAATGTTCCTCCTCACGAGTCCCAATGTAATCATCTAGAACAGCAAAATGACTTGTTAATTCCACAAACAAATTGCAGCACAATACTAAATAGCAACAACAACTATAGAAAAGAAAAACTGAATGTAAACAATGGCATATATGGTGTTAGCAAACAATAGCTCTGCCTTAGCTAGCTATGTAGCTCTTCGGGGCTCCATAAAAGCATGGGTTGTCGAACATTAATGTAAGGATAAAATAGACTTCTTTGTTAGAAGTGAGCGTACGTGAGATGACCGCGAGGGGCGTCTAATGGAGTAGACGGATCTAACAGGTGGTCCTGGTACTTCATAATAAATCCATTAACATCCTGCTATTTTTTGTTCTAATTCGACCAAAACTTGACCCAGTTTAAGATTAAAGCTATCTGTGATCTACTATTGGGATATATGTGCAGCTATCATGCCTCCAAAGGTGAACAAGACGACTGCTAGCTTAACCAGTAGCATGGTTGAGGCTAAGGATCAACGCAACGAGATGCTAGAGGACATCCGCAGAATTGTAAGGGAAGTGATTCAGGATGAAGTTTCCTCGCTCAAGACAGACATTCAGCTTGCAATTGCACCAGTAAGAGCTGAATTGGATGAATGTAAGACTCAACTTGCTGATCATGAGGAAGGTTTAAACACCCTGGCCGCCCGGATTGACTCTCTGGAAGCCCGCAGCACTCAGCTAGCTAAAGACAACGCTAAATTACAATTGAAAACAGATGACCTGGAGAATAGAGGGAGATGTGGTGTTGAACAAGGCAACCCTACTACGTTCATCTCTAACATGCTTCACGAATTGTTTACCGGACTGGAGAAAGCACCGGTACTTGACCGTGCTCACCGTGTACCCGCTTCCCGACCTAAAGACGGAGACCGCCCACGCTCCTTCCTCTGTAAAGTTCATCTTTTTCAAGTGAAAGAGGAAATACTGAAACTCTCACGTCAGAAAGGCAAGCTAGTGCTCGGTGGCACCCAGATTTTCATATTCCCTGACTACAGCGCAGATTTGGACAAGCGCAGAGCTGCATATAATGAGGTGAAGGCTGTGCTTCGCAGGGCAGACATCAGATATGGGCTCCTTTATCCGGCACGACTGCGGATCACTTTCGGCAGTGAGACGAGGCTTTTCGACTCTCCCCAATCCGCGATGGAATACTACACTACGAAGATAAAGCCTACAGCCGAAAATATGTGAACATTTGTGCTGTTTGTGCCAGGCGGGTGTTGTGACTCGACAGATATGTTAGGTTTAGTTATGTTTTTATTTTGAAAGTAATCTTTCCTGTCATTTCAGATCCCACAGTTCCTGTCTTTGTGTGTTTCCCGCCAGTGAGATTGCTTGGCCCTGCCCTGATTGTTTTCACCTGTGCCCATCCCCCTCACCTATATATAGCCCTGGTGTTTCTCTGTTCCTTTGTCAGTTCGTTATGTTTCATGTCGTGAGCACCCAGGCCTTTTGACTCCTGATACCTACCTTGGGATTTAGACCTTTTGTCAAGTGAGTTTTTGTGTTGCTGTACAACTTTGTTTTGGCTTTTTATCTACTTTCTATTTTTTGTGAAAGTACGATTTAATTTGTGATTAAAGAACATTCTATTTTTGGACATCTGTCTCCGAATCCTGCTTTTGGGTCCTGCGTCCTGTATCTCGGTTCATAACAGTACGAACTGACCAAAATATGGACCCAGCGGATTCAGAGACAGTGAAGATAGCTCTGCGAGCTCAAGGAACAAGACTACACCAGCATGAGGAGCAGCTGGGCGCAATCAACCTGGGGGTGAGGGAACTGACCGGCCGTCAGGAAAACTTTCAAGCCTCAGTCAATACTCAGGTGAATCACCTTGCCGAACAGCTGCACCGTGTCCTCGCTCACCTGGAAGCTGGTTCATCCCCTCAGCACCCTGCTGTTGCTCACACACCTATTGTTCCAGCTGACCATGTGCCACTCCATGCTCCACCGCCTCGTCTGGCATCTCCAGAGCGATTCTCCGGAGATTCCGGTGACTGCCGCCCTTTCATTGTTCATTGTGATCTCCATTATAAATATAACCCTGCTGCATTCCCCACTGATCACTCCAAAGTGGCCTTCATGGTGAGCCACTTAACGGGGAGAGCAGCGGCCTGGGCTACGTCCGAATGGGCGAGAGATTCATCTACCTGTAATTTGCTGGATGTATTTACAGACACTCTCAACAAGGTGTTTAATCGCACGGCTCCTGGAAAGGAGGCAGCCAGAGCACTGATGCAGATTAAGCAGAGTCAGCGCAGAGTATCGGACTATGCCATTGAGTTCAGGACCCTTGCAGCAGATAGTGGCTGGAATTCTGCAGCACTGCTCGACGCCTTTTTGTCTGGTCTTTCGGAGTCCATTAAAGACCAGTTAATACCTTTGGACCTCCCAGAAGACTTGGATTCTGTCATTGCACTGGCAGTTCGAATAGACAATAGACTGGCCGAAAGACAAAAAGTAAGGTTCAAGAGTGTGGCACGTCTGCCTCGACACCAAGGGGACACACCAAGCCATCGTCCCGCCTGGAGACCTCCTACCGATACTCCTCCTGAGAGAAGAGTGCTCCCTAGTGTTTCAGAGGAGCCCATGCAGTTGGGTCGGGCTAAGTTGACTCCGGAAGAACGTCTTCGGCGCATTCAGGAGGGCAGGTGTTTTTACTGTGGGGAGCAGGGGCACCTCCTGGCTTCATGTACAGCAAAAGATCGGGCTCATCAGGGACGAGGAGGACCCTGGTGAGCCGACTGTCATCTGGATTCCCTCCTCGTACCTTGACACAGGTACAAGTAAAAATAGACAGACATGTTTTAACTCAGGGGGTTCTCATAGACTCTGGTGCGGATGAAAGTTTAATGGATTGGGGGTTGGCCAAGAAGTGGAACTGTGGGGTAATTCCTTTGACGCAACCGTTAAAGGCCTCTGCTCTGGATGGTCGGTTATTGTTTACCGTTACCCACTGTACTATGCCCATTGAAGTAACCGTAAATGCAACACATACTGAACACATGACTTTCCATTTATTTGACTCTGCTCAGCATCCACTTATTCTTGGTTACCCATGGTTAGTCAAGCACAACCCACACATAGACTGTATATCTGGGAGAGTTAAGGGATGGGGAGAGGACTGCAAGCATTTCTGTTTGAGAGACAATAAGACTGATGACAACACTCCCCATGCAAGAAGGATTGCATGTACAGAAATGACTGAGGCTATCCAAGTACAGGAGCAAGATTTCCCTGACAAGTCCAAGGTGCCCAGTTGCTATTGGGACCTAAAGGAGGTTTTTAGTAAAGCCCGAGCCACTGCCCTGCCACCACATAGGCCTAATGACTGTGCAATAAACTTGGTACCTGGCTCCCCAATTCCAAAGGGTCGCCTCTACTCTCTTTCCGGACCCGAAAGGGAGGCCATGAACAATTATATTGAGACCTCCTTGCAGGCCGGACTCATTCGCCCTTCCTCGTCACCGGCGGGAGCGGGCTTCTTTTTCGTAGACAAAAAAGATGGATCACTCCGGCCCTGTATAGACTACAGCCCTCTGAACGCAATCACCATCAAAAACAGGTACCCTCTCCCACTCATCTCCTCCGCCTTTGAACTTTTGCAAGACGCCAACATTTTCACCAAACTGGATTTAAGGAATGCTTATCATTTGGTGAGAATCAGGGAGGGGGACGAATGGAAGACTGGATTTAACACACCTAGTGGACACTATGAGTACCTAGTGATGCCTTTTGGCTTGACAAACGCACCGGCAGTATTTCAGGCCCTCATAAATGAGGTGTTGGGGGACTTCCTGAATAAGTTTGTGTTTGTATATCTTGATGACATTTTGATTTTTTCTCCTGACAACATAACCCACCAGCAGCATGTCCGTCAAGTCCTCGACCGCCTGCTACAGAACCAACTTTATGTTAAAGCAGAGAAGTGCGAGTTCCATGTCCAAACCACATCGTTCCTGGGTTTCATCATTGCCCCCGGTCAACTAAAGATGGACCCTGCCAAGGTCAGTGCCGTGGCCGAGTGGCCAGTTCCTGTCAACAGGAAAAAACTACAGCAGTTTCTGGGGTTTGCAAATTTGTATAGACGTTTCATCAGAAATTTCAGTTCTATTGCTTCCCCGCTACATGTACTTACCTCTCCTCATGTCCCGTTTGAATGGAACTCCAAAGCTGCTAATGCTTTTCAAGCTCTAAAGGAGATGTTCACCTCTGCTCCCATCCTCACCATCCCAGATCCACTTCGACAGTTCGTGGTAGAGGTGGATGCCTCTAACCTCGGTGTGGGGGCAGTTCTCTCTCAGCGGGCTGCAAAGGATAATAAGCTCCATCCCTGTGCTTTTCTCTCCCGTAAGTTGTCCTCAGCGGAAAGGAACTACGACGTGGGAAATCGTGAACTACTGGCAGTGAAACAAGCCTTGGAGGAGTGGAGACATTGGCTAGAGTGGGCCGCTCAGCCGTTCCTGGTATGGACAGACCATAAGAACCTCGAATACATGAAAAAGGCTAAGAGACTGAATTCACGCCAGGCTAGATGGACACTTTTTTTCAGTCGTTTTGATTTTACCTTGTCATTTAGACCTGGCTCCCAGAACACCAAGCCAGATGCCTTGTCCCGTCTGTTTGACCCTGAGCCTGCTGCCAAGGAACCAGAACCCATCCTACCACTGAACCGTGTGGTAGGAGCGGTAACTTGGCAGATAGAAAAAGAGGTGCAGCAAGCAAATGTTGAGAGTCCAGCACCTAGTGAGTGTCCGCCTAATAGGCTGTTTGTTACAGTGCCCTTACGCTCCAAGATCATTCACTGGGCTCACACGTCCTTGCTCACTTGTCATCCTGGGATTAGAGGAACCATGTTCGCACTTAAGCAGCGTTTCTGGTGGCCGTCCATGGCTAAAGATGTTGGTGAATATGTGAATGCCTGTCCTGTTTGTGCTTGCAGCAAAACCTCTTCCATGCCTCGGGCTGGGTTGCTGCAGCCGTTGCCCATTCCCCAACGGCCCTGGTCTGACATATCCATGGACTTTGTTACTGGACTCCCGGTGTCTCAAGGTAAGACCACTGTACTAACAGTGGTAGATCGTTTTTCGAAAATGACTCATTTTATTCCATTGACCAAGCTACCCTCGGCCAAGGAAACGGCGGAAATTATGATGGTCAATGTGTTCCGGATACATGGATTTCCCAGGGATATTGTGTCAGACCGGGGCCCACAGTTTGTTTCCAAGTTCTGGAAGGAGTTCTGCAGTCTCATTGGAGCCACCGCTAGCCTCTCCTCTGGGTATCACCCCCAGTCCAACGGACAAACGGAGAGATTAAATCAAGTGTTGGAGACATGTCTGAGGTGCTTGGTGGCTCAGAATCCCTCATCATGGAGCGAGCATCTAACCTGGGTGGAATACGCCCACAATTCTCTTCCTACCTCTGCCACTGGTATGACTCCCTTCCAGTGCGTCTTTGGCTACCAACCACCCGTGTTTGCTGAGACTGAAAAGGAGGTCTTGGTCCCGTCTGCACATGCCCTGGTCAGACGTTGCCATCGCATCTGGGCGGCTGCCCGTTGAACCCTTCTAAGGAGTTCTTCTTCAATGAAAAGGGGGGCTGACCGACACCGCCGGCCAGCTCCAGTGTACCAGCCTGGGCAGAAGGTGTGGTTGTCCACGAAAGATCTACCCCTCCATGTCGCTTCAAGAAAAGCCCCCAGGTTTGTTGGTCCCTTTCCAATAACGAAGATCGTGAACCCTGTGTCTGTGCGCCTGCGACTCCCCAGATCCCTGCGGGTCCACCCTACATTCCACGTTGGGAAGATCAAGCCTGTCAAGGAAAGCAGTTTGGTGCCCGCAACTAAACCTCCGCCACCCCCCAGAATGGTTGATGGTGGCCTTGTTTATACAGTCAAGAAACTGCTGGCAGTCCGGAGAAGGGGACGTGGCAGGCAGTTCCTCGTTGACTGGAAAGGCTATGGAGCAGAGAATAGGATGTGGATCCCGTCTCGCTACGTTGTGGATCAGGAGTTGATCAGGGATTTCGACAGGCAACATCCTAATCTGCCTGGGCCGTCAGGAGACGTCCCTAGAGGGGGGGGTAATGTTGTGACTCGACAGATATGTTAGGTTTAGTTATGTTTTTATTTTGAAAGTAATCTTTCCTGTCATTTCAGATCCCACAGTTCCTGTCTTTGTGTGTTTCCCGCCAGTAAGATTGCTTGGCCCTGCCCTGATTGTTTTCACCTGTGCCCATCCCCCTCACCTATATATAGCCCTGGTGTTTCTCTGTTCCTTTGTCAGTTCGTTATGTTTCATGTCGTGAGCACCCAGGCCTTTTGACTCCTGATACCTACCTTGGGATTTAGACCTTTTGTCAAGTGAGTTTTTGTGTTGCTGTACAACTTTGTTTTGGCTTTTTATCTACTTTCTATTTTTTGTGAAAGTACGATTTAATTTGTGATTAAAGAACATTCTATTTTTGGACATCTGTCTCCGAATCCTGCTTTTGGGTCCTGCGTCCTGTATCTCGGTTCATAACAGTGGGTCGTCTGTTAAATCAAGGAGTCGTTTACCACGGACTGGAAATCGGGATCGGAATGCTCCGGGTGGATGAGGCCTGATTTATCTCGAGAATTACGCTGCTTCCTTATAACGTTTAAACAGACTTTTCATTCACGGGAACTTTTGAGACTCTTTCCCTGAGATCTCCTCCTGCAGGTTTGGTCTGTCTTGTTCACCGGTTGCTTCAGTTCGAGTTTAACTTCAGTAACTACTTAATGAATGTATCTTTTCATGTTTAAAGCATATTTGTTCACTTCTTATAGTAACAGTTGCTCACAAGATCATACAGATAGCATATAAGCAACACGTTTGTGAGAGGGTTTAGCTTTGAGCAAAATACCTGTTACAATTATTTTGCACATGTCTTTTGGGTCTTGGTTTTATGTGATTATTGTTTTTAGCTTAGAATAAGGACACTAGAGGAGTTCAATGCTGGATAAGCAAATTCTGTTAACTAAGGACCGAAAGTGGTTAGATATTTAGGTAATGGCGGTTAGAGTAAAGCTTGTTAAGCTTTGGGAAATACACTGTTTGTGTAGGGGAAATGGGAAAATGGGGAGAACAATGTGTGATAAATGTTTTCTTTTTTGTGTCTGTTATAGTCTGTTTTTGTTTTTGTTTTTTTTATGAATGCTCCAGAGTACAGCAATATTTTAGGACCTTAATCTATGACCAGCTTGCACTTCAGCTCTCCATTCTTTCAATAAGAAATCTTCAATGACGACTCCATCTGCCCGCCCTGGGGTGTATGGCTGCCAGGTCAACTTTATCAGCTGGAACTGTAAGGGCCTTAATCAACCTGTAAAGTGTAAGAAAGTCCTCTCCCATCTTCAGAACCTCAAGGTAAATATTGCATTTCTCCAGGAAACACATTTAAGGATTTCAGACCATTCAAAACTTAAAACTCAGTGGGTGGGTGAGGTGTATCACTCCAAAGTCAATGGTAAAGCTCGAGGCACTGCTATACTTATTCACAAATCCGTACCCTTTGTTGTATCTCAGATCACTGAAGACCGCAATGGTCGATATGTTATGGTATCTGGCTCACTGTATAACACACCCTTAACTCTTATTAATGTTTACGCACCGAACTGTGATGATTATATGTTTTTTAATGAGCTATTCTTAAATGTGCCTGTTGCTGCGGGTCACCAATTGATAGTGGGGGGAGACGTGAATTGTGTTCTAAACCCAAAGTTAGACCGCTCTTCAGCACGGCCCGTGCAGTTAACAAAATGTGCATTGGGTCTGCAGTCACATTTAGAAACTCTGGGAGCCGTAGATGCGTGGCGTTTCCTCTTTCCGTCAGCTAGGCAGTACTCTTTTTTTTCCCCTGTTCACCAATCGTACTCACGCATTGATTACTTTTTTATTGACAAACGCCTTCTTCCGATGGTAAAAAATTGCTCCTATGATGCTATAATAATATCAGATCATTGCCCTTTGATCATGGAGCTATGCTTTGAGAATCAACCAACGCCTTCTCGATCTTGGAGATTTAATACCCACTTACTATCTGATGAAACCTTCATAAAATGCATATCTTCAGAAATTGACATATTTTTTGAGATTAATATTGATAAAGACATGAAATGGAGTTCTGTCTGGGAAAGTCTTAAAGCATATATCCGTGGGAAAATAATCTCTTATAGCTCCTTCAAAAACAACCAAAGAAGGATGCGCTTGCTGGAGTTGACCAATATGATTTTAAATTTGGATCAGCAACATTCTGCTTCTCCATCTCCTGATTTATATAAAGAGAGATTATGTTTACAGACAGAATTTAATCTTCTTTTTACTAGGCAGACTGAACAGATGATTTTAAAATCAAAGGGATTGGTTTATGAGCAGGGCGAAAGAGCATCCCAAATTCTTGCTCACCAATTGCGGCGCTCAGAGAGCTCACGACTAGCGAATAGCTCAAATCAGAAATGAATCTGGCCATCTGACCCATGATTCTGGTGAAATCAACAACACATTTAAGAACTTCTATAGTAGACTTTACGACAGTGGCGAGCCGTGACTTTTATACCTAGGCCCTCTGACCCCTCTTCCCTCGAGAAAAAAAAGAAGAGATATTACGTCACGGCGTATACTTCAGCGGAATATCAAAACAGCGGCCCGGGGTGCAAAACGCATCAATGACAGCGACCCTCTACCACACAAAACAACACCATTTATATAAACACCTATCATGACAGGGCACCCACAGCCAAGTAACAATTACAAATGAATTAAGTCGACACGGCGGCCCACATTGAAAATGACTTAGGCCTACCTTTGATGATAAATCACTTAAACACAAAGTCCATCCTCCTGTCCTTTTGGATGAAGCACTTGCGGGTCATTCAGCTGATCCTTTGCCACTCCAGTTTATCATTGTAACTCAATCTTGAAAATTACTCGGTTAATAATTTCGCAACGATGTCATCACTATCACTGACATGCAGGGCCGTATCCAGGATTTCCTAAATACCGAGGTCCAAACCTTCTGGGGGGGTTCGGGGGGGTTATTCCCCCCGAGATTTTTGGGATTTTCATGATCTAGTTAGGTGCTTTTTAAGTCCTGTGGGGGGTCCAAAATTGGATAATATATTGATTTCAAACCAAGTCAGTGGGCTGCAATATAAATTATTTTTGAAAGTGTAATGCATAAGAATCAGTTGATTGTTACTATTAATGATCTGGACATGCAGAAGAGGCTAAAATGATCACAAAACATTGTCAACATTCATTTTCCAATGTTTAATTCAATTGTTCAAGTAAACAAAATTATTTAAGAAACTATTTACATCAATATTGTATGTTTTTGTGTTTTGCGCGTTCATTTTCTCATGGTGAGGGCAGTGGCATCATTTGAAGAGAGGACAATGTTTTGGGTTTAATTAAGTCTTCTTGAAGTGCCACATTTTTAACCATTATCATGTCATCTCATTTTCTATCAAATGCCAAAACTATACGCCTGTGTCCAGAGGCATCCCAGCGTTTGAGGACTTTTTCAGGATCCAGTGCTCTGTTCCTATGCACATGCATCATTGCAAGTCCTGATAGCCTGTCATTACCAATGCTGGATCGTAGCCAGGTCTTCAGCCGCCTCAAGGCAGAGAATGACCTCTCACATGAACAGGTGGTCACTGGAAGTGTGAGGTAGATGGAGAGGATACAGTGGATGTTGGGGTAGTATTGAACATTTATAATATTCAATGTGTCTTTTGCCGTCTATACCAGGAGTTTTGGAGGTTGGTTCTTTACCTTCCATCTGTGAATCTCCTGGTCAATGGAGTTTGGCTGAGGTAGGTCTTCTCTGTACCATGACACCATCATTTCTTGCTTGTTTTTTGTGAGTCTGGACAAAGCTGAAGGAATCAGGTATGTAGAATTGCTTCTGTAATTGAAGCAGCATCTTGTTTGGCAAGAGGACAGAAACCCAAGAACTCCTCACATATTTCGGCTCCATTAACATGGTTAATGTAGCGAATGCAGATAGACAGCTGTTCTATCCCGCTCACATCCATTGATTCATCTGCAAGGACTGTGAAAAACCTGGCTTTTTTAATTTCTTTGACAATGTCCTCCCGAATCTCAGATTCACAATATGCAATTAATTCATTCTGAATCGCTGGACAAATGTATTTGGCATTTTTGGCTGCTGTCTCAAGGTGATGTTTCAGTGTGGGATCAAATGCAGACTTCCAGGTGAGGAAATGATTAAAGTTGCCATCTTCACTTTCTCCTGTCCAGTTACCACGCAGTGCTATGTTCCTCTTTGACAGATTAATGACAACATCAATAATGGAAAGTAGAGCTTTGCGATTCCTTCCAACCTTCTCTGCATATGCATCACTCAGAACAGAATTAATGCTTTTCTGTTGGGTTTAATTAATGCTTTTCTGTTTTCTGGAGCTGGCTGAGAATTTTCTGTCAGTAGCCCAAGGGCTACTGACAGAAAATTCCACTGTCAGGCTATAAATTAAACCTTCAGAAAAGTGAGTTGCTTCCTATAAATAAAATAGCTAAAACTCTACCTTTTCAAAATGTCAGTCTGGGACAAACATCCGAGTATATTACTTATTTAGGGGTAAATATTCCACAATTACATAATACACTCTTTGACCTCAATTTTACTAACCTTTTAGAAACAGTTAAGAAGGATTTAAAGAGGTGGAATACACTACCCCTCTCCCTGGCTGGCCGAATCAATGCCGTTAAGATGAATGTTTTGCCGAAATTTCTTTATTTGTTTCAATGTGTGCCAGTATTGATAAGAAGAAAATTCTTTGTAGCCCTTGACAAATCTATCTCAACATTTATTTGGAACAATAAACCTTCAAGAATTCGTAAGGCTTTTTTGCAAAGGCCAAAACAATCAGGAGGAATGGCTTTACCTAACTGCCCAGTATTACTACTGGGCAGCTAATATTCGTAGCATATTATTTTGGAAAATGCCGTTAGGCAACCAACAACCATCCTGGTTGCCTGCTGAAGCCTCATTCTGTAAACAATCTTCACTACCTGCTCTCTTGACATGCCCCACAACTGTGGATCTCTCTGCATATAAAAATAACCCAACACTTGGACATTCCCTTAGGATCTGGGTACAGTTTAGGAAAACATTTGGACTTGTATTAATGCCCCATTCAGCACCTATTGATCAAAATCATTCTTTTCCCCCATCACTGCAGGACCTTGCTTTTAAAATTTGGGAGACAAAAGGTATTAAATCTTTTGGAGATGTATATATTGATGGTACTTTTGCCTCATTCACCCAGCTGAAACAGAAATATAACCTTAATAACAATCAATTTTTTAGATATTTGCAGGTTAGAAACTTTGCTCGAACTAATCTAGTTAATTTCCCTTATCCCCCGGATAAAACAATATTAGACCATATTTTGGATGTTGCTCAAATATATAAGATCATTTCTCAACTTGACTGCCCCTCCTTATCTATAATTAAAGGCCTATGGGAAGAGGACTTACAATTACAATTGGATGAGGACACATGGGATTCAATTCTAAACAAAGTTCACTCCTCCTCTATCTGCGCACGGCATGGACTCCTACAGTTTAAAATTCTTCATCGTCTACACCAGGGGTGGGGAACCTCCGGCCTCCGGGCCGTATACGGCCCGCGAGACAATTTGGTACGGCCCTCGAGGTAATTTATAAACACACGCAAAAAATAAAAAAAATTAAAGAAATCTAGACCGCAAAAAAATTAAACAAGCGAGTGCCTGTTTTTCCTGGCCAAGGTCAGGGTCCTTGAACACAACACGAGCCTAACGTGTCATCACGTGGTATATGTCTCGACTGACAGGGGTGCAGTTCTGACGGAGAGCACCAGAACGCCACTCTAGCACTTCAGAAATTGCAGTACCGATAAGTCCATACACATGCCGCAGTTTCTGTGTGTCTGTGTCTTTAGTTGAAAGCCCAGTGGCGATCTGCTCATCTGTCATACTGATCAGACAGTCAATAACTGTGTTGTTATCATTAGCATCTGGTTAGCTAGCTATGCTAACGAATATAAGAAGCTTTTTCTACAACCAGTGAGGTAAAGGCACATCTTTATATGATCATTATAGTTATAAAAAAAATAAGAGAATAAAGTAAACAGGTATAAAATACTATATGACAGTTATTGATAAAGAAGAATACAGTTTGAAAGGGGAGTGATTTGTCAAATATCCATAAATTAAAAGAAAATCTGCTTACAGTTGTGTTTGGGTGTTGAGAGATGTGTCCATAGATCTCCTAATGTTGCTCTCAAAGTGCACCAGATTGATGCTTTTAACTTCAACATTTAAAAAAAAATCTTCCCAGGGGAGCATGCCTCCCCTGGGACCCCCCTAGAGGAGGTTATGCCCCCCCACTTAAATCATGTCCACATGGATAGGAAACTAAATACATTTGCACACATCTTGTGTCCATATCTTTCTGTTTTGGTGGTCACGCCACACCCTGCACGTGCATGCATACGCGACTAACGTGAGTCATGTTGAGATATCTGGATTAAGAGGTTGCTTTTTCTTTGCACAGAATGAAATGAATGGGCTGTGATTTTTTTTTTTTTTAAGCAGAGGTCAATAACTTGTACGGCCCTCTGAGGATATTGTAAAAATTGAAATGGCCCTTGAGAGGAAAAAGGTTCCCCACCCCTGGTCTACACTATACGAAAGCGAAATTAGCCAAGTTTTATCCTAATGTGAGCCCCATGTGTGCTAGGTGTAAGAATCAACTAGGACATCTTATTCACACTTTTTGGACTTGTCCACGGCTTTGCAAGTACTGGGAAGATGTTTTTAAAACTCTCTCAGAAGTGTTTGAAATTCCTCTCAATCTGTCTCCACTGACAGCATTGTTTGGAGTTGTTGCTAGAGAAGCTCAACTTCCAAAATATAAATTAAATGCCATTGCTTTTGCATCGTTGATAGCTCGACGACTAATTCTTCTTAAATGAAAGGATGAGTCACCACTCACTGGATTAGAGACCTGTTGCAGTTTTTGCGTCTGGAGAAAATCCGGTCCACTCTGAAGGGATCTACTGATAGCTTTTATAAGGCCTGGCAGCCATTGATCACACACGTAGAGAAGTGCAAGCTGGACTTAACTCTTTAAAGAAGATTGTGTATAGATTTGAGTGTTGCTGAATCTGGGTTACTACCATTTCTAAAGCAATATTGTACGTTTTGCATATATTTTGTCTTTTGGTTTGTCGTTTGCTTTGTATGTTTTTTTTTTTTTTTGGAATTTATTTTTTTATCATTTGTGAGAACGTGTACACTTATCTCATTAACTCTGTTTTGTTTTTTCTTTCATACTGGGGTAGGGGTGGGGGGTATATTTGATCTGCTTTTTGGCAGTCTGGTTTAAATGTGCACTGTTACATCTACAGTATGTATTTGACTGCTCAATGACATTCTGTATGATTTTTCTTTGTAAAAAAAAAAAAAATTCAAAAAGAAAGTGTCAAAAAAAAGAAAATAAGTGAGCGTACCTTGCAAGGACTCCAGTAAAGCCGTTGCAGAGTCCAGGCCTCCCTCCCTCCCAACGTTGGCCGGTCTATGGCCGTAAATCTGGTCCAACAAGTCGAACCACTTCCATTGTTTGCGACCCGCACCACTAGTGTTGTTGTTGTCCTTTACTTGGCGATATTCACTCTTCATCTTTTTCAGTTTTTCCCTACACTGCAGGAAAGTCCTCGAAAATCCGCGTTCGGACATCTGTGCAGAGACGTCCTGGAACACTATTACATTTCGCGTTGTTCCGTCGAGCTCCCGCTGGATTTTATCATCCCCAATGAGATGAAGGAACGTCGTCACCTCCTCGGTCGACCACGGTGTGCTTTTCTTAAAAAACGTAGCCATTTTTGTAGCTCCTCCGTTTACAAAATGCTGTTTATAAAAATGCTGCAAGCTTGCTTCTAAATATATATGCGACGCTAGGGATGAACTCGCGCGCGATCTTGTGACGATTCTCTATGACCAATCAGCAGTCGAGAGTGTTGACGTCACAGCCCTGGCCTGGTCTGATAGAACCACGATTTTATGGGGCCTGAAAAAGAGGGAAAAAGTACCCGCTAGCCGGTACTAGGCTATATGGAAAGGCCACCAAAAACTGGCCTGGCCGCTTGAGGACGGTTAAGGACGCTTAAACGGGGCTACCCGCTGCAGTGGAAATGCGCCATTAGTTGGCATAAAGGGAACTGCTTTAGGCTGGTTTAGGTCCTATTTGTCTGAACGCTCTCAGTTTGTGTGTGTCAACGATGAAACCAAACCAAAGTTAGCCATGGAGTGCCACAGGGCTCAGTGCTTCGACCTATTTTGTTCACACTATATATGCTTCCTCTAGGCACTATTATAAGGAATCATTCTGTAAATTTCCACTGTTATGCGGATGATACTCAACTATATTTATCCATCAAGCCTGATGAAACCAATCACCTAAATAAAATTCAAGACTGCCTCAAGGACTTAAAAACGTGGATGACCTTACACTTTTTTATGTTAAACAAGGCTAAAACTGAAGTTATTGTGCTCGGCCCAAATAATCTACGAAACAAATTATCTAAAGATATACTAATTATGGATGGCATTCATTTGGCCTCCAGTGAGACTGTAAGGAACCTTGGTGTTATATTTGATCAGGATTTATCTTTTAACGCCCACATAAAATCAATCTCAAGGACCGCCTTCTTTCATCTACGCAACATTGCCAAAATTAGGCATATCTTGACTCAAAACGATGCAGAGAGACTAGTCCATGCATTTGTTACTTCTAGGCTGGATTATTGTATCTCTTTATTATCAGGGTGTACCAAGAAGTCAGTCAAGTCGCTTCAGCTGATTCAAAATGCTGCAGCTCGTGTACTAACCAGAGTTAGGAAAAGGGACCACATTACTCCTGTTCTGGCTGCCTTACACTGGCTCCCTATAGAACACAGGATATAATTTAAAATTCTTCTTCTCGCCTACAAAGCCCTTAATGGGCAGGCGCCATCTTACCTTAAAGAACTCATTATACCCTACTCTCTTACTAGGGCATTGCGTTCCAAGAATGCACGGTTGTTGGTTGTTCCTAGAGTCTCTAAAAGTACAATGGGAGCCAGAGCCTTTTCTTATCAAGCTCCACATTTGTGGAATCAGCTTCTGGTTTGTGTTCGGGTGGCAGACAGCCTATCCGTTTTTATGAGTACGCTTAAGACCTTCCTTTTTGATAAAGCTTATAGTGATAAAATAAAATAATCTAATAAGAGTGCATTGACGTAGATACGTTGTGCCTCTTCACCTATACATTGTAGTTCTTACTCTTTCACTTAAATCCTAAAAACTTAGATCTTATATTTAAAACTTTATCCAAAACCTTTCCCCTGTCTGATCTCTCGAGGTTTTGTTAGAGGGTAACAGGTTGCAGAGAAGGCCTAGCCCGGCCGGGGAGTGTAGAACGTAGTCACAGACCTACTCCTTACCTCTAACCAATTCCAATTAAGGTTCCAGTGGGGACCTTTTCCCTGTGTGTGCCTCTCCACCTATGCTTCTTACTTGCTACCCTTTTCCCTCAACCTATCCTAAGGGAGTGCATGTATGTAGACACGTTAGTTTAGCTGCTATAGGCTTGGACTGTTGTGGGGGGGGCACCTTACTTCGTCGTTCTGTCTGTTTGAACCTGTGTACTCTCATGTTCCGATTAACCCAGCTTCCCCCAAATCTCTTTTTTGTGTCCATATATACGCCGGGATCCTGAGTCGAGGCTAATCCGGTTGCTGTGGTCGTGTGTCCTGGATCCTCTATCCTGAGTACTGGATCTGAGTCCTGGACTTCGAGTCGTGGCTGAACCAGTCTCTGCGGTCCTGCCTGACTCTCACCATACTACTTCCCTGATGGCTCCCACAAGATTGCTGACATCTTCGTGGATTCATCTTCTTATTATAGACACATGCATTTCCAAACATTTGGTCTATGTTGTAAATGTATTATCTTTTCGATTTACACATGGCATCTGCACGTCTGTCCATCCTGGGAGAGGGATCCCTCCTCTGTTGCTCTCACTGAGGTTTCTCCCATTTTCCCCTTTAAACTGTGGGGTTTTCTCTGGAAGTTTTTCCTTTTACGATGTGAGGGTCAAAGGACAGAGGGTGTCGTATTGTCATACTGATATTCGGTACAAACTGTGAAGACCACTGAGACTAATGTAACATTTGTGATATTGGGCTATATAAATAAACATTGATTGATTGACTACAGTTGCAGCCTTTGCATAAGAACAATGGTAAGGGAAACTAGGTTTTCTGTTCATTGTTCAGTAGTCCATCCAGTTGCTTGTGCATGCGAGTCCCTCCCTTCCATATCCTCTGGCTAACTAATGGTTTATAACCCCATCCTGAACCACATTGGTGGGACATCATTAGTCCTCTCTTTTGGGTCCCCCCACAAGGTTAACCCGTTTAGCTCTGTGGAACACTGGGAGGTGACCTGGTAAACCAAGCCCTGTACTCAGGGTTAGCGTATGCAATCAACCCATGGTTTGCTGCCCTTTTCACTTGCCCTATCCTATAAACATTTTTTATAAAGCCACCAAAATCAGCCACCTCCATATTTTTCTGTGACCCTAGAGGTAATAGCCAATTAATTTTTCTTTAACCCGATGCTTTAGGTGGCTTTAACATAACCATTAAACATCCAACAAAGTTCCTAGGGTGCACATTTATGTTAGATAGACAGATAGATAGATAGATAGATAGATAGAAAGATAGATAGAACTTTATTTGTCATTGTACAAGTACAACGAAATTACAACAGACTCAAGGTGCCAACACGCAACAACAAGACAATATAAAAACAACAAGACAATATAAAAACAACAAGACACTATAAAAACAATAAAAACAATAAATGGGACTTAAAAAAGGGAATATGTACATAAATAAATAATAGATCAATTAAATTGCACGATTCCCCTCGTATTGCACGGAAGGTTTATATAACTTAAATATTAGCAGTGTTTAGTGCACATATGGCCCTGGGAAAGAAACTGAATTTGTGTCTGTTTGTCCGGGAAGCCATGGTACGGAAGCGCCTGCCTGAGCGCAGCCGTACGAAGTGCTCGTTACCCGGGTGGTGTGGGTCCATGAGGATTTTGACTGCCTTCTTAAGGCAACGAGAGCTGTACAGCACCTCCAGGGAGGGGAGGGGGCAACCGATGATCTTCTGGGCCGAGTTGATGACCCTTTGGAGCGCACCCCTCTCTGCGGCTGTGCAGCTGAGGAACCACACGCAGATGCAGTAGGTGAGGATGCGCAGCGGTAGAAGGACACAAGCAGATCCTGTCTGAGGTGGTAATTCCTGAGTATTCTCAGGAAGTAGAGTCTCTGCTGTGCCCTCTTGACAGTTGCCGTGGTGTTGGTCTTCCAGGACAGGTCCTCCGCCAGGTGAACGCCCAGGAATTTGATCACTGAGACTCTCTCCACACAGCCTCCATCAATGTACAGGGGCTGCATGACGGTCTTCTTCCTCCTAAAGTCAATGATCATTTCCTGGGTTTTCAGCTTGTTCAGCTGCAGGTTGTTTACTTTGCACACCGCTAGCAGTTGCTCCACCTCTTCCATGTACGCGGTCTCGTCACCCCCTGAGATGCAGCCCACCACGGTGGTATCATCAGCGAACTTTATAATGGAGTTTCTGGTGTGGGCGGGGACGAGATCATAGGTGTAGAGAGCGTATAGTAGGGGGCTCAGCACGCAGCCCTGTGGTGATCCGGTGCTGAGACTGAGGGACACAAGGAATGGGATACTCCCAGGACTGATAGCTTGGTCACCAGTCTGTCGGGGAGGATGGTATTAAATGTAGAGCTGAAGTCCACGAAGAGCATCCGTGCATAGCTCCCCCTACTCTCCAGGTGAGACAGGGTAGAGTGGAGAGCTGTGGCGATGGCGTCCTCCGTGGACCTGTTGGCCCTGTAGGCGAACTGGTGGGGGTCCAGACCGGGAAGGAGGGATGAGACGATGTGGGGACGGACCACCTTCTCAAAAACTTTAGCGGGGGTGGAGGTGAGTGCCACTGGACGGTAGTCATTTAGGCAGCCGATCTTGTTCTTTTTCGGCACCGGGATGATTGTGGATGTTTTCAGGCAGGATGGGACGATGGCCTGGGACAGGGACTGGTTGAAGATCTTGGTGAAGATCCCCGCCAGCTGGTCAGCGCAGTCTCTCAGCACCCATCCCAAGACTCCGTCCGGCCCCGCTGCTTTCCTCGGGTTCACTGCCTTCAGTGTGCGTCTCACCTCGTGCTCCGTGAGGGTGAGGCTGCTGAGGGCAGGTAGATGTAATGGTGTGGCTGTTTCCGATAGCCCTGTCTCGTAGCGGGCGTAGAAGGAGTTCAGCTCCTCCGCCAGCTGAGGGTCACCCCCGTCGGCCGAGGGGTGGCTGGGTTTGTAGTTGGTCATTTGCTGGACCCCTGCCCCACCCGCCTGGAGTCGTTGCCCCGGAAGCAGTCCTCAATCTTCCCCTTGTAGTCCATCTTGGCCCGCTTGATCCCCCGCTTCAGGTCAGCTCTGGCAGTGCTGTACAGCTCCCTCTCACCAGTCCTGAAGGCAATGTCCCTCTCCCTGACCAGGCGCTGCACTTCTCCAGTCATCCACGGCTTCTTGCTGGGATGAACCCGGATGCGCTTATCAACAGTGACGGAGTCTGAACAGTGCTTGATGTATCCCAGGACCGCTGATGTGTACTGTTCCAGGTCCTCATGTTCGAAAACCCCCCAGTCGGTGTTCTCAAAACAGTCTTGCAGCTGTGGAGTGGCGTCTAAAGGCCAGGTTTTAATTGTCTTTATAGTGGTGGAAACACTTTTCCTGATGGGGGAGTAGGCCGGAATTAGGAGAAGGGACACATGATCTGACTGGCCTAGGTGCGCTAGCGCTTTAGCTCTGTAGCCCCCCTTAATATTAGTGTAGACCTTGTCCAGTGTTTTATCCCCCCTCGTGGCACATTTAACATGCTGGTAGAGTCTGGGAGGCACTACCTTTAAGTTGGCATGGTTAAAGTCCCCCGCAATGATGTGGACAGCCTCAGGATACATGCTTTGTTGACTGCTAATAGTATCATGTAGCTGACTTAGCGCCGCACTAGCATTGGCTTCTGGTGGAATATATACTGCCGTTATCAATACAACATTGAACTCCCTCGGAAGGTATCTAGGTCGGCATTTGACTGTCATAAATTCTAGGTTTTAAAGTCAGCATACCATTTTTAGGTTCAATATCACCCTTTTATGACCTTGTAGATACGTTAGTTATCGCCCGATAGCTCACCTGGTAGACCCAGTGACCTATTTACTGAAGCTCAGTCCTAACCGCAAATTCCAAAGATGGAATACGACCTTTGGCCCTTTGCTGGCTCTCTTTGGGTGTACCGAATAATCAGATGTACATTTACCCAACTATAATTCATCACATTTTCTTTTGCGTAACAATGTGTAATAACTTATCTTCATTGATCCTTCCATGGAAACGGCTTTCCCCATCAGCCATAGCAAAAAAGTCCTGTCATTGGTCGAGAGTTGCTCGAGATTACTTAACCATGGTAAATTCTCTCTGTCTGACACACAGGTATGATGTCTTTGGGCCTGTTGTAGGGTTATTAAAGGACCCCAAAATACAGTGATGCATGTTTTGCCAATCCGATTTGAGGCCAAGTGTATAGCTCTGAGTAACCTATAGAGAATTGGAAAAAATGATTATGTGAAGACCAGAGCACAGAACATATTTACAGATGCTTCATCTAGAATTAAATGAAGAAGGGTAAAAAAGGAGTCTAATCTTTATGCACACAAACATAAGCAACACATCTTTTGAGCCACAGCGAGGCACGCACACACACACACACACACACACACACACACACACACACACACACACACACACACACACACACACACACACACACACACACACACACACACACACACACACACACACACACACACACACACACATATGTGCACTCTCATACAGTTCACATAAAGCACATGCTCAGTGATTACCAGAGGTGGGGACTCGAGTCACATGACTTGACTCAAGTCAGACTCGAGTCGCATATTTTTTTAGTTGAGACTTGATTGACTAACATTGATAAAAGACTTGACTTGACTTTGACTTGGTATTCATGACTTGAGACTTGACTTAAGCTTGAGATAGATGACTTGAAAGGACTTAAGTGTTTAAAATTAAATATTTGCATTTGTTTTTGTAGTGAGATATTACGTTTAGTTTTTTCGAAAAACGTGATTATAGCGCCATGCACGCAAACCTGGCAACCCACTAGAAGGCAGGAGTCTCAGTTAACATGGCAGCGGCTAGCTTTACTCCAAAAATAGTGAAGTTTGGATTCAAGGATTATTTTGTCAATGATGGTAATAAGAAGAGAACAGCGGTATGCAGGGTCTGCAGCATAAAGATCAGTGACACGACCACCACACCATCCAACTTCATTCGTCACTACAAAAAAAACCACAGAGAAAGGTACGTGCATGTGTTGTGTTAGCTAGAAAGCTAACGTTAAGTTTAAGCTACGTTAGACTTGGTTTCAAATCGATTAAGCATTGCAAAGAGAAGACAACGGTAAATGAACACTAGAACCTCCAAGGGATTCATTTTGACTAACCCTGATACTGACGGGCTGTCAGGAGAGGGAGAGAGGAAAAGAGATGCCTCATTTATTTCCCCTGTGTTATCAGAAGTTACTGTAAACTTTTGAATAATGTAGTTCATCTACTTTTAGTAGTTTGTTTAAATGTTTTAATTATGTTGTTTTTGTTTGTTGAAGTGCATCATTCCTTGATTTATTGTAAAATGAATCTGAACTTTTTGATCTGTTATGATGATAAACGGAAGCAATTTCAAAATTAACGCAATTAACTGAGTTGTAAATCGTCCTACTTAGTTTATAAGGAAATTATGAAGAGGAACAAATTAAATGATTTGAAAATGATATCTATGTAGGTGCTGATGCTGTTGGCGGTTCTAGTGTTAACAGAAATGTAAATTAAATATGTGTAATGGAAAATAAATGCCATATATGATTTTCTTACCTGGTATTCTGCCTTTTTCAACAGACTTTTTGAGTGAGTCCTAGCTATATTGTTTGCAGTTCTAGGGTTAATATGAATCTAATATGATTGTCATCGGTCTAACTGATGCGGAAATGCGGAAACTGGGCTTATTCATCAGAATGTCATATGACTTGACTTGCTTGACCTGAGCAATGACTTGACTTGCTTGACTCTCACCACAGTGACTTGGGACTTGCTTGATACTTGTAGGTCAAGACTTGAGACTTGCTCATGACTTGCACATGTAGGACTTGAATGAAACGGCAGCTCTCAGGTGATCAGCTGTGTGTTTACACAATAAAATATGCATAGTAATTGAATACCTTCCAACACACATTGTAAGAACAGTTCTGTTTCATATGAGTGTTGAGAGCTGTATCCACAATAACATTATAAATAGTAACCTAGCATGGTATTGCACATTTACTGTAGCTTTGAGTGTTACTGGCCTGAGATTTTTTTATTACATGAATGAAGGTGACTGAGGCTTTTTAATATAGACTTTTCAGTGTCCCACATTTTGCACAGAACTGTCCCACATTAGGTAAACAATTAACACAGTAAATTATGTGGATTAAATCACATTTATTTTGTTAAAAATAAACGAAATGACTCGGTTTGCATTCATAAAGAATGCAGAAACGTGTTTAATCGTTAATGTCATAGTATTCGTTTATTAGTCCCCGAGGGGAAATGGGTAGCAGCACATCACAGAGGCATTAAAAAAGTTAAGACAATACCTTCTGGAAATGTTCACATCAGGCACCTTCAAGTTATACAATACTAGAGTAAACAATTAACACAGTAAATTATGTGGATTAAATCACATTTATTTCGTTAAAAATAAACGAAATGACTCGGTTTGCATTCATAAAGAATGCACAAACGTGTTTAATCGTTAATGTCAGATATGTAGGCCTACTAAGTAAATAGCCTACATTATTTTCTGCTCAAGATTAGATTCAACTTTATTGTTATTGCCCCAGTGAGATGATAGTGAACTGTTCATGAACTTGTCATGAAAAGTTCATGGAATATCAGTGAACCATATTCATGAACAGCTCATAAACAGCTCATAACAAAGTTGATGAACTGTTCATGAAATTGTCATGAACATTAAATGACACTAGGGCAGTTCATGAACTACTCATGAAACTCCTGTGCTGGAATAGTCCATGAACAATTCATGGAATATGGTTTTAGGCAGGTTCATGAACAATTAATGAAATGGAGTTTTCAGTGAGTGTGTAGGGATATTCAGTTTTCAACCAAGAACATATCAAGAACTGTTCATAACAACTTCATGAACAGTTCATACCCAGTCACTGAATATAATTCAATGGCTGGCTATGAACTGTTCATGAACTGTTCATGTACATGAACTGTTCATGAACCATTGACTGTGGGTCAATTGGCAACCATTGAAAACAACAATTATGTCAATCACAATGGAACTTTACTCAAATTAACATACAAACACACATGTATACAGGTGGAGCACTACAATTAATCCTATCACTATTTGAAGCACAGTTCTTAATACTCAGCTGCACAAAAAAATGTGTTACGGGTCCCAAAAGCTTGGGTACCACAGCAACAATAAATGATTTCTGTGGAAAAAACAGAAAAGTGCAGCAGCAATAATTATACACAGGATCCGGTTGATCGTCTGGATTGCTTCTTATTCAAAATTCAAAGTACACAGTTACATTCAAATAGCTGTACTTTACAAATATCACATTTCTCCATTTAAGTTATCCGTCTGTCACAGTCAATTACTGTATCTCAAGGAGAAATTCAACATAGTCAATATAAACACATAACGCTATCAAATAATACTTTCTATCAATATATCTATCTTTACCAAATATAACATATTATGGAGATCACAAAAATACACTGTCAATGTTAATAAACAAAAAACAAGGCAATGTGCCTGCAAGACCCCACTCAGGTAAACAAAACATATTACCCGTGCGCAGCAGCTAACCTGCCTGCGAGCCTTCGCTCAGGTCACACTTACCCAGGCGCGGCTGAAGCCCGCGAAAATGGCATCTATTGTTGCCGACAGTTTAGTATTTTTAAAATACCGTTACTATGTCAAACATGCTCAAAACCTTCTGACACACTCTCCTAAACATCTCCAATATCATATCTAATTCACACAATTTAACATCGATCATTTTCATCATGTACTTTTCATCATGTACATCAGGGGTGCCCAACCTTTTTTGAACCGAGAGCTACTTTTAAAGTTGCCAGTCTGCCGAGATCTACCAGTCCAAATAGAGAGGCGTAGCCATTACTGACAGCCTACTGCCAGGTAAATACACACTACTTGTATAAAACTGACCTTTAATACTCCATAAAATACTGCAGATCCTTTATTTTACCTCTTTCTAATCTACACACATACAAGTATTTAACTGAAGTTACACAGCAGTGTTGTTGATACAGAGTTGGAGTTTATTCACACGTCACATACTACAGTGGGTAATGTTTAAGAAACATTGAACAGTGCTGCCACATATGACACAGGAAAAAAAGAAAAGACTCTGAACCCTTTCTTTGCCATTATATAAAAAAGTGTTACTACAAAAGTATAAATGAGGCTTACTAATAAGACAACTCAGATCTGAAGCTACACAGGAATCTGCTGCCAAAGTGCAATAAAAAAGACAAAATTAATAGAATCAAACCCTTTTTTTGTTGCATTTTAGTCGAGTATAAAAATAAATGCCTTTTAAAATAGGATGCAAGCAACACTAGTTTCTTAAACTGAATTGATAATAGACTATAATCAATTTAAGTTTGCATTCTTATACCATTTTGTACAATAATTATAATGAATAAGTTCAAACAAATTAAAACTTACAGCTGATTAATAATGGTATCTAACTTGAGTTTTTATTATATCAAAAACCTGTTGAAATGCTTCTGTTATTTTTACTGTCCCCAAAAGCGCGTCGGCAGCCTCCAAGAAAGCTTCTTTCACAACTTTGCCGTCTTTGAAATACTTCATGTGTTTCGCAAGAACGTGACTGACACGATAAGATGCTATGGTAGCAGCCTTGCTCTTGTTGTTGGGCCTGGTGGAAATGGACTGCTGTGCATTTAGCTGTCCTCTCAGGCCCCTCCCCTTTTGGAGCGTAGGGCAGAGGGAATTCCGTCTCGTAGCGTTTGTGCACTGTTTTGAAATGCCGCTCCTAAATTACCCTTCTTCGATAAAGCCACGCTCGCATTGCAGATGAGACAGATGGACTTTGAATTGGAATAGATACAAAAATGATCATCCTCCCACTCGGAGTGAAAATTATATATTTTGGGCTTTTTTGCTTCTGCCATAATTGCGGTCTTATTTGTGTGCAGACTGTCACTCCTGTTGACACGGAGAACGTCAGCGAAATAGTGCCCACTGTCCACCAGCCACGCCCCCACACATGGGGTCACGCCGGCCAATCACAAAGCTTTGGTGCGTTCAAGTGCATTATTCTGGCACGGGAAGATTATGTTATAGGACATTAACGATAAAACAGAATATTGTTGTTCTATTTTTAGACACATCTCGCGATCGACTGGGAATCTCGCTGCGATCGACCGGTCGATCGCGATCGACTGGTTGGGCACCCCTGATGTACATCATGCTTCTGAGGAGGGGGCGGAAGTGTCCCCCCTAAAATAACCCAGATGTCACCGCTCACCTGCCAAAGGTTCCACCTTGGCGCTACTTACTCATACTGCTTCTCAAACAGTACAGATAAACCATAAAATGATATGAATGTCACCAAAATAAATACAGATAATGTTCAGTTTCAAATTCACTATTGTTTTGTTTTAAGATTAAAAGTTTTAAAAAATAAAGAAATGTTCAAATAGTAGATGAATATTCAAGAGGTCTTTAAAATCATCACACTGATCATCAAAAGTTCATAAAATGCTCATGAATATTCAAAAATATTCTGACTTTGCCACAATCATCCAAAATTCATGAAATGCTAATAGTCATGAAAAGTTCATGAAATGCTCATAAAAGTCTGTCATGAGCAAAACAGGAACTTTATATGAATGAACAATGTTCATAAAAATGTCATGAACTGCTCTTTAAAATGGTTCATGAGCATTTTAAGAATGTTGGTTCATGAACATGACAAGTGAACATATGAGTTGTTCATGAATGTTTCATGAGTGCTCATGAACAGCTCATAAAGTCATGAACTCCATCTCGCAGGGGAGCACAGATTACAGGTACTGAGACAACGAAATGCAGTTTAGCTTCTAACCAGGAGCAACAAGCAGTAAAGTGAAAAGTAATGTTCACAATCTACAGAATAAAATATAGAATGAATTGAATGATGAATAAACAGTGAGGAGGGGTATGAATACACTAGATATCAGCCAGTGAGCAGTATTAACAGTGTGTATGAATATGCTAAGATATATAAAGTATGAAAACGGTAGGACCATACCGTTCACCAGCCCCAAACCCCCATGTTTCCTATGCTGTATGTTGGGGACTCTTTGTTTAAAACTAATTGGCCATCGGAATGTGTGGAGTCACATTCCACAGCTCTCCCCCGCCCCCCCTCCTGTGATCCCCCGCACACAGAGAACGCTCTTCTGGAGTGAAGATAGTGGAAATAATGATATTGCAAGTTAGAAACGTAAAATGCATTTTGACAGACACTTGGGGGAAATATGCTGCATTTTGAATGTCCGATAGTCCACCATTAACACCTTAGTCCGTCTCGTATCAACGAAAACTAAATATACATGACATACTTTGTTTTAGTAGATTTCGCATGAGAGCAAAAGGAGAATATACGTGTGTAAGAATTTATGTATGTAAAAGGAGAATATATGTGTGTAAGAGTGAAAATATGCTTCATTTTGAATGTCCGATAGTCCACCATTTCCACCGGAAATATCAAACATTTAATAAAAGTGAAAAACAATGAACAAGACTTAACGTACTCATCATAATTAATTATATTTATTTCGTTTGGATGTAGGATTTTTGAAAAAAAAAAAAAACGTAAAAACAGATTTTGAAAATGATATTATTTTTCATAACACAAACATACACAACGAAACCATTTAAAAGCTGGAAATATATACATGGGATGTCACTATGATAATGTGAAAGTTTGATTGAGGTAGCATGGGATTTAATTCTGATAAGGCAAAAGTGTTATTATAAATATAATACAAATATATATATATATATATACACATTATGTACAAAAATCAGTTTTTTCTGTCTTTATCTGTGCCACGCTTCAAAGCGGTTTCTGTCAACTACGACACAGAGGGCATCATCACAGATTCCTCCTCCTCCATGTCAAAAAACAAGCTTAAAGCTTGACTCACGTTCAGAGTTCTCTTCATCATAGTTGATGACGATTGATCGGTGACCGATCGATCGGAGCATCCCTAATCACCAGATACTCGAAGTGACCGAGTGGTGTGTTAAAGGCTGTCTTCCACTCGTTCCCTTCTCGGATTCTGATGAGGTGGTAGGCATTGCGGAGGTCCAGTTTGGAAAAAATTGTGGCTTCCTGGAGGGGTTCAAAGGCGGAGTTAATGAGGGGTTGTGTGTTCTTAACCAGGGATGACCTAACACTATGGGGGCATGAGGTGAGGAAATGAGGTGAAACTGAATAAACTCACAATGGTTTCCAGACAGAATGAGGTTTACTGGCTTGGTGCGGTGAGTGATTTGGGCCAGGAATTTTCCATTTAGAGCATTAGCACTAAGAGGTGAATCTAACACTTCGCAGGAAATTCCTGCCTGAGCTGCAATGTCAATGTCCAAAAAGTTCTCATCCGACCCAGAGTCCACTAAGGCGAGCAGGGGTAGGGACTGTTGGTCGTAGCAAAGCATAGCTTCTAGCTGCGTTCTGGGTCGGGGGTTGAGAGAGGAGGAAGGGCTCGCCAGAATCCCCACAGCTACTGACGAGCCTGACCTTTTGGCAGATTAGGACAGGAGGAAACAAGATGACTGGTTTGGCTGCAATAAACACATTCCCCAGCCTGGATCCTTCTAGCACGCTCAGATGGTGAGAGGCGGGCCCTTCCCACTTGCATGGGCTCATCTCCAGGGAATGAGACTGAGTAAGGAGTCGGGAAAGATCTGGGGTTTGGGGTAGTGGCAGTGTCAATTTGGGGATGAAGTGAGGAGTCGCTGGGATTGGAGTGACGGCTAGTCCTATCCCTACGTCTCTCTCTGAGGCGATTATCAATCTTAATGGCTGTGGCAATTAAATTATCCAAGCTACCCGGATCATCCCTAGCCGCTAGCTCGTCTTTAATTGCTTCGTTCAGCCCCTGAAGAAAAGCATCCTGCAATGACTCGTTATTCCAGCGTGAGTCGGAAGCAACTGTTCTAAACTCAACTGAAAATTCGGCTACACTACGGGAGCCCTGCCGGAGAGAAAGAAGGCGTCTGGAAGCGTCCCTCCCCCGTACCGGGTGATCAAAAACTTCTCATTTCGGAAATGAAAATATCATATGACCAGCAGATTTGTGGCTGGCTCTCCCTAACAGCTGTAGCCCAATCTAAAGCCCTCCCCCTCAACAGACTCATTACATATGCTACCCTAGCCCCATCTGTGTGATAAGTACTTGGCTGCTGCTCAAAAACGAACGTACACTGGAACAAAAAGGCTCTACAAATACCCAAATCTCCAGCGTATCGCTCCGGTGTGGGAATGACAGCCTCTCGTAGCTGATGGAGGGGTGCGGCAGGAGGGGGGGAGGGGCTGTCAGCAGTGCAGCGGGCTGCGGGGGAAAAGCCTGTGAGGTGAGCAGTTCTACCTGCGTGACGATCCTTTGCACATTAGCGGAGAGGTTCCGGAGAGTCTCCACTGCCTCACGGAGAACTGTATCGTGATGCCCCACGAGAACGCCTTGATTGGCCAGGGCTTGGCAGAGTTCGTCCGCAGTTTTGGGCTGGTAGCCGGTGTCCGCTGGGTCCATACTGGCCAGATCGTTCTGTTACGGTTTTCTGAGAGGACCCAAACGCAGGACACGGCAGAGTGTTACAAAGGTTTTATTTTGAGGAGAAGGAGCGTGGAGAGTAATCCGGTTGCTGGCGGCTGTAGAGGTGGAGGAGCATGGAGAGAAATCCGGTTGCTAGCGGCTGTTGAGGTGGAGGAGCGTGGAGAGTAATCCACTGGAGAGTAATCCTGGAGCACAAGAAGAACAGTTAAGAAGAACATTCAAGTGTAACGGAAATAGCTAACTAATTCTAAGAAGGCTGAGAAGGCTGAGAGTTTTTACCACTGGGGTTTAAACAACGATCTGGCGCTGACAGGTTGTGGAGCCTCCGCTGATATGCCATTAGTAATGGCTGATGGAAATCAGGTGTGTAGCAGAGGAGGGTGCCCAACTGATTGCAGCAGGTGGAGGTTGAGCCGGGAGCCAGGAGTGACAGCCACCACGCCCACACAGACAGGGGAAGGGAAAATACACACAAGGGAGGTGGCTGGAGAATACAACCACCACAATCACATGACTTGTGTTATGATTCTGTTTAGTTGTATTTTTGTTGTGTGCTTTTGTGTGCTATTTCCTGTCTCACCCCTCTCTTCTCTGTTTTCCTCTGCAGGGCTGGTGTGTGACAGAGAGTTGGCTGGCTCCTCCCAGTAGCAGACGAGGCACACCTGTTTCCACTCACCTCTTCACCTGTAGAGATAAAAGCCCGGTCCTCATGCCACTTCCCTGTCAGATAATTCCTCTGTGTTTCGACCCTCCGGTGTGTCTCGCTGCTCTCCTCGTTGTTTGGATTATTGTTTGGATTTTTGCCAGCCAACTTCCTGACTCCACTGCCATCTTTTTTTGTTCTCTGCTTGAATAAAGCTTTTTTTTTATCGACCATCTCTCTCCAGTCTTTTGCTTTGGGGTCCAACATCCTATAGGCCGTAACAACTTGAAGTCATATCTGATTTCAGATGTGGGAAGTTACTAAGTACACTTATTCAAGTACTGTACTTATATGATATTTGTACTTTACTTTACTTTGATCTAATTTGTAAAATTAGCTGCACCTTTACCAGCTTTGATAACACTTTAATGATCAATCATTACAAAACATATCATATATATTATTCTGAAATGGACCAATCTGCACATTGACTACTTTTACTTTTGGTACTTTAACTATATGTTGATGATAATACTTTTCTAATTTTACTTGAGTAACATTTTGAATGCAGGACTTTTACTGTAACAGAGTAACACTCTGGTACTTCTACTTTTACTCAAGTACCAGATCTGAGTACTTCTTCCACCTCTGTCTGATTTCAAACTCATCCATTAACACCCTGAGTAAGTTTGAAACTGTGTTTCACTCCATTTTGTTGTAAATAGAATTGCAGCAGCTTGACCACAGAGCGTGAACGTTGTGATCAGCTGATTGTGCGCAGTTCTCCAGTGTGTGCACGGGGCAAAGAATGTGCACAGGGGAGTCTCCCACTATAGCCAGTTGGTGGAGTTTTGGCACAATTCTGTTGTTCATACCGACGTTAACCCTGTCTGTGCACACGGCGACCAACTCTGTTGTCCAGTGAACTAAGCCTCTGCCTCCTGTAAAGCTTCACAGGTCTGTCGGTTATGTCCTTATGTCATGCGCGGCTCGGCCAGTACCCAGTTCAATCAGTCATAGAAAGTCCGAAGAGTTTTTGCAGGGAGCGAAACGGCAACGTAGCTGCTTAATGTCTTTGGGTTTTTTGACATGTCTCGTAGTTTACTCCATTGAGTGTTGACAAGAAACACGTGTAGACGAAAAATGTGTTTTGTTTTGATGTTTTGCGGTACGTAAAGGCGCGTAGTGACACAAGTGACGTTACGCAATTCAGATTTTTGCCGCGCATGCGTACCTGCGTACCAGTTATGTGCACCCCTGCATATAATGTTCCTGTTAGTGTTTAATTTGTAAGGTAGGGTAGGTTTTGTTCCAAAACTGTAAAATCTATTTTGTTTTGGATAAACAGAGAGAAGGGTGGCCAGGTGACCTAGCTACGCAAGGTACAAAATCAGCTAATCAATCAGTTTGTTCATCAAAGTGTATTTAACTTTAATTATAATGAATACATCACAAAGCAAAAGATTACAACACAGTCCAATTACCAAAACTGCCAAATAATATACCAAATATATATAACCCGAATATGTCAAGAAATATAGGAATAATTTCTCAAACCCATGTGGAAAGAGTGTGAGTTAGTGTATGAGAAGGGTGTATTGTCCTTTAACACTCTGAAAACAGTCCAGTTCAATTTCAGAGTGCAGTTCAGATGGATATGGTTGTGTATGCAGGAAGGGTTCAGTCCATCCTGTGGCCTGTACGACGAAGCCAGTTCAACAGATCCTGGATATCTTTGAGTTATCTGGCTTAATTTACCCTAATAAACGCAATCTCGCTAAGCGGTCCTACGAAGTCGGTTATCGACTCGGTAAGTCAACCCACAATTTCACTGTCCGGCTATGAGCGCAAACATGGAGAAGCGTACTGACAGCAGAGCATCATACTTCATGAATGAAGAGTAAACTATCATGTTAGACAAATATGAAGATGTACAACTTTAAACATCCATGACTTAAACAATTAATTCAGGATAAAAGCCACATAGCTGCATCTGCAAGGTGCATAAAGAACAGCTGGTTAAAACACTTAACTACTACTACTAGTGTTTCAATGTGTAAATTAACAGTTTTATGATATCACTGCCCCCATCTAAGACATGAGTCATGACTGACTTTAATTACACTTGAGTGGAATGAGAATCTTGTAAATTAGTAGATAAAACTCAGCTGAGGGTCCAAGCAGGCTAGGGAAGATCACCGATCAGAATGCTGTTAACAGATGATGTTGAAGGTGAATGACTCCACTTCGAGCAATAAAATGAAAAAACTAAATAAAAAGCACTTATACAGATGTAGCACCTCATTTCAGACTCCAGTTTACCGCTTCCTGCCAACGACCTGCCGAAGACCAGTATCGAGGAATGTTAAGCCCTCCCACTATTTTCCAAGAGGGCGTTGCCAGATTTTCTATTTCAGGTTTTAACCAGGAGATGGCGCTTCATTCACAAATACAGAAAGACAAGTTTCATGGACTTTCAGTTGTGTTTTGAAAAGCATTTGAACACATCAATATTTTAGATCAACTAAAGTATATCTAATCTTGTAATTCAATAATATATAGTCTTTATATATTAAATAATCATAATAATAATGTAAATGTTTACATTACACTTCTTTATTTGTTATGCTCATACTTTTACCTTTACAATCGTTTGCTTTAATATGCAGTATATTTTTTGTATATTTGTTTGTTTGCTTCCTCCTGCTCCCTTTCGGACACATACTGTATGATTTATTATTATTATTAATATTAAGATTTTTTTGAACATTTTAGTTTAGAATGTGCTGTCCCACGGTAATTCAGAAGCCTCACAGGTCACATTCCGACCATAGCTTTCACACCGTCTACAGTTTGATTTGTATAGAGGGAGCTCTGTGGCTGAATGTCCAGCGATTAGGTGTGGCGCATTTATCATAGGTGATCAGAGCTAACTGCCTGCCGTCAGATTTCATTTAAAAAACAGGTCTGATTTTAAGACTATTTCTGCGCTCATAAAGAATGATAAGAATAAGAATAATGCGTATTGAACTGGTTTCATTCATTAGTGAGTTTATTTAACACTAGAACCGCCAATCGGGTCAATTTGTGTGATGTGTGCAATGTAACTTTTTTTCAATAAAGTATTAAAGTCTCCCAGTCCGTGACTTTTCCTGAAAGTGTGTTATGTATCACCCTATGTTGTTAAAAATTGCATTCTAATAGCGGGATTTGACGGTGTTAGGTAGGCCTATACAAAAACCTCTGGCGGTTCTAGTGTTAAGGTAATTACAGTAGAAGCCTTTTTTTATCAGTAACGAATTTAGCAGTTGAACATAAAAGTCAACTAACTGAGGGTCACTTGCAATGACAGTGTTGTGTCAAACTGTAAGCTTGTCACTCAGAGTAACCTACAGTTAGGCTGCAGCCACACGAGGACAAAAACGGCCGTTTGCGTTACTGTTTAGTGTTATATAGACCATTCGGCCACACGAGGACGACCGAATACGGCACTAAACGACTGAGGAAACGATAACGGGTCCCAAGGTGGATAGAACGGCATACGCAACTCTCTGGGGGGTCAAACGGCTCCGTGTGTGCGCCCTATCCGAACATTTTCAGATCACTGATAGTGATTGCGCAATAGCCCCGCCTCTCCCCACCTCTTCTGCTCACCTCCGCTTACCCCGAGCCATTGCTGAAGTGTTTCGCCACCAACAACAACAACAATGGCGGATCGCAGAGTTGCTATCGTGCTCCGGACGCTATTGACCATGCTACAGTTGTTTGTGCAACATCTACAGCAATAATGATGAGGCAATAGCCCCGCCTCTCCCCACCTCTGCTGCTCACCCCCGCGTCAAAGTAAACTGCACCCTGAATTCAGATTATTTATCTTTCTCTCGATATGGACCTAAATGCGAGTGAAGTCTAATCTGACAGGACGGAGACACGCAGCTCTGTTCACCTGCAGCTCCTCCCGCTGCAGCAAAACACACACTTCAAGTCAGATCATCACCCTTAGCTATTTTAATTACCTCTCAAACTCCCTAAACTAGTTATAAATATGTTTATTTTTACTGTCGGCCGGGTCACTCATTACTGGATCAGCTGCTGCATGAGACAGACACTGACGCTGTCCGAAGAGAGGGAGGAAAAAGAGAGGCTCCGTGTTTTTTATTATTATATTATATAGAGTCGTTATTCATTTGTTTTAAAGCTCAATAAATAACAAAGAAGACCTTTGACCGGCACTTTTATAATTTTGTCCGGAAGATTTAAACTTTAATACACGTTGACTGGCGAAAAACTCTGCCCGGTTCCCTCGGCCCCCACCGCGGAGAATAAACAGAAGGGCAACCATGACAACCATGCTTCTTCGCTGCTTTTGTGGAGGAAGTTACAGCGCCACGTACAGGCTCCTGCATATGTACTGCAGCTTCTCCAGTGGTTGGAGCTAAACGGAGCGGTCTCGTGTGGGCAGACACTATCCAGATAACTATTGCGTGTGGACGGAAGCTTGTTTGCGATTGCGTTTGCGTTAATCCTATGCGTTTAGCCGTTTTCGTCCTCGTGTGGCCGCAGCCTTAATGTAGCTGCTGGAGAAGAAAGATCAGGGGGGGAGGGGGGAGAGAGCTGTGGTTGATGGGCCATTAGTTGTGTAAATACACAGCTGAGAGCTGCCGTTTCATTCAGACTGTTTAAAAAACGGTAACAACGGACTATTTTTCTTAGCGGATGCATGTCAATTTAAATCAATACAACTATTTTTTAAATCAATAAAAAAAATTCTAAATCCATAAAAGCATTTCCATTAATATTGGGAGTCATGTCATTACTTTGTTGAAAATGTGGCCATGTAATAAGCAGGATAATTTGCAGCGACTTGTTCCTTATGGGGAAAATAACACCCTTCATGCTGATCAAGATCCCTCCGCTACGCATTGGGATCCTGATCTGCCGACGAGGCTCCATTCAAATATAAATATTTTTAGTGAATTACTGAGTTTAGGCACGTTAATAACGTTTTAATGAAGTTGAATACAGCATATTCATATGTGTCAGTGACAGGGTTGGGTTGTAACGGAATACATGTAACGGCGTTACGTAATCAGAATACAAAAATCAAGTAACTGTATTCAGCTCGCGTTACATTTGAAAAACGAGTAATCTGATTACAGTTACTTTCGTAAACCTGAAGTGAATACATTTTGGATTACTTATTGGAATTATTGGTGGAAAGATTTCCTCTCAACATGTAATATTCATTACTAGTAGGTACAGCCGATTCGAATCATCAGAGCCGCAGCAGACCAAAAAAGAGTTTGAAAAAAAAAAATCGCGGGTCCACTCGCTCAGTGAAACAATAACAACGAAACATGGAGGAACAAAAGTCTGCGTTTAAATCGTGTGTGTGTGTGTGTGTGTGTGTGTGTGTGTGTGTGTGTGTGTGTGTGTGTGTGTGTGTGTGTGTGTGTGTGTGTGTGTGTGTGTGTGTGTGTGTGTGTGTGTGTGTGTGTGTGTGTGTGTGTGTGTGTGTGTGTGTGTGTGTGTGTATAGGTGTTTGTGGTTAAAACACATCAGCCTGCGGTCGCTCTTTAGCCCTACTAATGATTATTTCTGAAGGTATACATACACAGTGAAGGCGGTGCGTGAAAGGCGGTGCGTGAAAGGCACTGCGCGGCGCACTCGTCTTCTCAGAGGCTGAGTTAACCCTCCCGCTGCCTCCTGGCGCTGCAGAGATTTCATGAAGTGAAGGAGGTTCTTCTTCTATAAAACAGCTGTGGGCAGAAAATACTGTGAGTGTCACGGACATGAATTCATAGATCAAGGCAGACTGGTGCACAGAGTCTCCTGTTTTGCCAATCCGGTGCTTAAACAAATATAGATCTAAACCCCTGGCCGAAATGTCCTTAAAGTTAAGTCCGAGTTCGACATTTTAATTCATGTCCTGCCAACACTGGCAGGACAGAAGGCGACACGCCCGTTCTAAGCCGTGTGCCTCACTCCTCACATCCCAAGCTGCATCCCCAACAAGTTTATTATGTTGTTACATCGTTTCAGATGTTATGTTTTAGTTGTGCTCTTGATACGCCATTAAAACGGTAAAAACACGTTCAGTTTCCTTTTGCTTTTTGTGTCTCCTGTTCACCAAAACATACCCATCTGTGATGGAAAAAGAAAGTAATCCAAAAGTAATCTAAAAGTAAACTGATTACGTTACGTTTAAGACACGTAACTGTAACTGTATTCGGATTACTTTCAGAGCCATGTAATCAGTAATCAGTAACTGATTACATTTACAAAGTAACCCTCCCAACCCTGGTCAGTGATTTCATGACAATTCGGCGAACATAAACATAAATGATTGTGGTGAAGATGATGATTAAATAAAAAATCGAGAGCCGGGCTGCATTTCCTCCCGTTCGTTTTTTTCGACTAAACAACATTAATTTGTTAAATAACAACATGGTGATGTTTTGTAAATGATTACATGTCTCTTATTTAGCACAGAGTATGATATCCGTGACATATGGATCTGAACAAAGTTCAGTGACTTTATTTCACATGAGCTCCAGTGTGGAACCCCACTGCACCCCCTGGTGGATCAATGATCCATTGCAGCTGGCTTCATAATAATTACATTTATTTATCACGGAGGAGGTCTCAAGTCAAGCTGGAGGTTTTCCCTTGAGCGAGGGCAGATCACGTACTAATAACGGCCCTCGCGTTTCAAACTATCTGAAATGAAGCGCTACATCTGTACACTAACTAAGCACTTACATACTAACAAAGCACTTATATACTAACAAAGGACTGACTTATCTAAAAACAGTTGAGTAGCACTTAAAATGGTTTGGCTCTATGAAACCTAATGTACTTATATGATTCTGTTTTCTTCAAGTTTGTATCTTCTTGGGCGAATGCACTTATTGTAAGTCGCTTTGGATAAAAGCGTGAGCTAAATTAAATGTAATGTAATGAATGGTTTCATCCCACCAGCTCCTGAGTTCAGTAAACTTCCAAAATCAGCCTGGTTGACCAGAAAAAGTCTCCAAAAATCCAACCTGGTTGATAAACTGGATGAGACTCTCACTTCTGTCCTCTTTCAGTAGTTGAGTGTGTTCTCTCTTCCACAGCTCACATGTGTGGCTCCCTCCTGTCAGATGGAGGGAGTAAATACAGCAGCAAGCTTTGGGACGGCCTCCCCTCTCTTCGGCAGAAACAGGAAATGCCGTAACTGTGTGTAACAACGGTTTCAAATCAGCATCTCTTAGACAAAAAATGTAAATGAAGAACTAAAATAAAACTCCAAACATCTTTAATTGTGTTTTTGTAAAGCTTGTTGTTTTTGTAAAGCTCTTTTAGTTTTAAACCTGATTTTTATAAGCTTATTTTTGAAACAATCTGTAAATATACACAACTTTATAATAAAATGCACACATTTACCTTTTTCTAGACTAAACACAGGTATACGATCCTAAGTTAAAACAATATGAGGTTATCATGAAGTTGTTAACATCGCAGTTTATCAGTGGATGTTTGCTGGAACTACTTGTTAACAGCGTGTTTCCTGACGGACACACACAGCGTTGAGTCCGGTCAGGTAGAGACCGGTCTCCAGTCAGCACCGATGCAGACTCGCTGTTTGAGGGCTTGATAGCCCACTCCCCCTCCACACCGCTCCATACTCGTTGGTTTGGAACAGCAATTAATGTGACGGACCCTCCGCGCAAACAGATATGTAGTGTGTAGGGGTAGGGTGTAGGGGGCGGTTTGGGATTGGGCCGAACTGTTTATTTCCCCCGTCATGCTACAACTTCCTGTCTGTCTTCTTCTGTTGAGTTCTCTGACGTCCAGCGATCTGTATTTTAACCTCTTTGTCTTCTCTTTACTGTGGACAGTTTAACCATCATGGAATCAAAGTTTTGTGCTCTTCACATAAAAACTAAATGTTAAAAATACACTACTTTCTGATTGATATAACAAACCAAAAGCCCTAAATACCAAACTAATCTACATCAGCTACATTTTACCTGAAACATTTATCCCAATAAATAATTTCCAGTGTTCAAAATGAATCATAATAATGTGTTATAATGAGTTTCCTCTCTCCTCGCATGGTTTCTTTGGAAAAGATGCAAGTGAGGGAAAAATGGATGAGATTTAAGAGACTAAACACAAAGTGTGTCTTTCTCTGTGACTATTTTACCAGCTGCATAGTTAAACTGGAATATTAATCTAATGTTTCAGTGCTGTCTGGTAATCCTGGCACAGTTTTTTTGGCTGCTTGTTAAAGGGTCCCTGCAGAATTTTAAAGAATCCTGTCATTTTTAATGTGGGGACATTTTAAAATCTGACACAACTCTCAAAGCCTTATCTCCCTCATGAGTGTAGACCCCTCCCGTCTATGCATGACATGTTTTTATATCATTTGGCATATCATCCCTATCTTTTTTCCCCATGTTCCCTTTTCCACTTAGCGTAGAGGAGGAGAGCACTCACTCTGGAGTGAACGGAAGAAAATACTACATTTCATAAACTAAGTTTCAATGATGTGGTGTACTGTACATGTTATGTTTGTTTATGGAATATCTCGCTAAAAACAGCTTTCTGTAACCCTCAGCTCACCCGTGTTGGTGTAGTGGTTCCGTAAGCATTTATTTCCTCAAAGCAGAGAAGTCCTGGTTCAGAGTCCACAGATTACTATGTTAAGCAATATCTTACTGTTGTAAACAATAATTAAAAGTAAATAAATGTTTAATTCTTGCTTTGTAAATTGAGCATGCAAACCTGTTTACACTCTATACTATAATAAAAACAAACACCTGTTTTAAGCACAAGTACACATGCCCCATTACTGCAGTGGTACTTCTCGGGTCTCGGATTTACATTTTTATTTTCATAATTTCAGGCACCTCTTGTTGTCTGTTAAATTGGTCCAAAAACTGCAGTTTAACAAAACATATTTCTATAGGACCTTTTTTGTATATTGGATGCATGAAGATGTATTAAATAAGAGAAAAGGTAAAGCTGAGAAATGCCGGCCTAATATGATTATGATACCATATGTGTATGCACATTTCATACAAGAACATGCAATAGATAAATAGTACGGATAGAAACGAATGCAAAAAAGTATTCATTTAAAAATCAGGGACCCTCTACGGCTGTTTCAAGTGTAGAATGGACCAGGTTAGGGAGTGTGACCCTGTATCTGAAGAGCGAGGCACTGGACCCCTGACCACTTGAGGCTCAATTCCAAACTGACCCTTACACCCTATACCAGTGGTTCTCAAAAAACGTCAAATGCATCAATCTGGTGCCCTTTGAGCACAACATGAATTTATGGATACAGCTCACAACACTCATATGAAAGGGAGCTGTATACTTTTCAATAATCTTGAGAATATGATCACAACCAATAACAAATAATTTAAACTTGTTTATTCTTATCTTATGTTACGTATAGCATTCTTTCTTTTTATGTATGCATATTTTACTAATCATTCCCCT